>NW_025198134.1:0-5438 GCF_004010195.1 Chiloscyllium plagiosum
TCAGACATGTTATTTTATATGGTGTGCTATGTCCACTGGGAAGCTGTAATTAGATCTGCAATTTTTTCGAATTATTTTGAACAAACACATTACGACAGATTTACCCGAATGATGCAGTGTGATAAATTTAGATTTACGTTCGTATTTAAAACCCCAAGGAACGGATAAACGTGGTCATGACCATGAAATGTTCATTGCAATTGTCTTCAAGCAGCAAGATTGCACTATTTTCATGCGCTTTCATTCCCAGCAAAATCCAAATACTTTGAATAATCGTTTCAGAGATGAGTTTAAGTTTGCTGATACTATTCAGTGACTAATTATAATATATGTCGAGCACATGGAGAGAGCTTTTTTGCTGCACACTGTCAGACAATTATTCCCTTGTTAATTCAGTATGTGATGGCGCTAGCCCTTTGACAAAGCTATTTTGCCCTTGTTATTTTTTAAAAGGATTAATAATGGCAGAGGTGCCAGATCGTTTGAACTCGCTACTTCAATAATGGTTAACATGTACATGTTAAGTCAACAACTAGAGGAGGTCTTTAGTGTTTTTGTTCAAGCAGTTGTACAACGAAATGGTAGTGGCCAGATCTCCCAGCTTTCTTTGTTATTCTAGTTTGGTTTCTTTTGAAAGTGCTAGTCAATGAAAATCTGCTGGGGTGACAGGGGAGGAAGGTACGGAATTCAATCGTGCTTTTTTTTTTGTCCGACACTATCTCTCTGACATCTTTTCTCTGAGAATCTGTTTCATTTTACGTTGTTTCCAAGACGACTGCGTGAATTTGGAATAGCATCATTAAGTTGGAATAGAGTCTGTTAGCTATTAAAATATGCTAATTTATTGTACATGATACTCTCTTTAGTTTGTGATTCATTCGGTGGTCTGTTAAGAGATTCTGATTTAATTCAAACTGAGCGATTTGATCAACTGCTTCTGCCTTAGAATATCCACATTACATCTGCTAAAAAAATACATGGAAAATAAGGATCTGGTCTACCACCTTCAAATGTTTTGAGGGGCCTGGTCTATACAAAGTCTATAAACTAATTGGGGAAAGGCTATCTGTGAACGAACACTCTACGGAGAACCCGAAGCTGAGACGGACCTCAGCAACAACTGGAACTTACACTAATTAATACTGACCCAAATGAGAAACAAACGGAACATCACATCAGCGTCATAAATTTACAATAATTAAACGATGAAGGGAAACAAGACAGAGGAATGTCTTCAACCCATCGGTTTTCTGGCGCGAAAAGTACACTAAATAAGTATTAATCACATCTTATAGCACTTGGCTTACAGCCTTGAACTTTATGACATTTCTCATGTAGGTATTTTCTTAAAAATCTTTTGAGGTTTTCTGTCTCTACCACACTTCTTTGGAGGGCACTGCAGATTCCTACGATCCTCCAGGTGACCAAAAGTTCTCCGAATTTTCGGCTTAAAATTGTACTAACTGCTTTTGAGCTTCTATCCTCCATGTCACCCATGATACTATCTATTCAAATCTCTGCTCTAAAGAAAACAACCCAAACTTATTCAGCCTCTGTATTCTTAGTTAAACTGCTCTTAGCGAAGCAGCAGTTATGTGAATTTCCTTTGCAGCACCGAAAGTGCATCAACTGCTCCCCTCAGTGTTGTGACCAGAACGAAACAAGGTATTCCAACTGTGACCAAACCACTCTCCTATGCACGTCCAACATAACCTCCCTGTTCTTTTCGTCTTTGTCTCTACTGGTTAAGGAACGTTTCCCGACTGCCACCCTGCACGGGGAATCGAGTATTGGATGCGACAGCACCACTTTAATATTCAACGAATGTTCTTCTGGAGATTGAAGTGATATTTCCTTGAAATTTAAAACTGACTGACACTCCATGGTGGAATTATGAAATTGATACAGGGGTCAAGAAGAAACATGCACACCTCAGAGTATGAACTCCAACTACATTGTTGCGGATAGCTAACGAGAAAACCATTCTGCTGCAGAAAAAAATGGGAAGGCTGGTGAACTTGTGAAGATCCAGAAGATACATGTTCAAATGCCTGCTCATCTCATTTTGGAATGCCGTGGTGGCGCAGTGATTAGCACTGCAGTGTCACAGCGCTGCCGATCCGCGTTCGCTTCCAACCTCTGGCAAATATCTGTGTGGAGTTTGCACATTCTTCCCGTATCTTCATGGGTTTCCCCTAGGTGCTCCGATTGTCCCCTCCAGTCCAAAGATATGCAGTCTATGTGAATTGGCCATGCCACATTGCTGCAAGTTTTCAGGAATGTGTTGGTTACATGCATTAGTCAGGGATCAGAAATCTGTAGCGGTCTGTGTGTGTTACTCTATGGAGGTTCGGTTGTAGCGGTCTGTGTGTGTTACTCTATGGAGGTTCGGTGTGGAGTTAATGGATCCAAAGGTCTGTTTGTCCAAAGGAGAGTCATAGAGTCATACAGATGAGTACAACATGGTAACAGACCCTTCAATCCTACCGCCCATGCCGACCATATATCCCAACCCAATCTAGTCCCACCTGCCTGCACCCCGCCCAAAGCCCTCCTATTCGTATACCCATCCAAATCCCTCTCAAATGTTGCAAATATAACCCATCCAAATCCCTCTCAAATGTTGCAAATATACCAGCCTCCAACCCTCCACTGGCAGCTCATTCCACGTACGTACCAATCACTGCGTCAGAACGTTTCCCCCTTAGTTCTCTTTTACATCTTTCCCTCTCACCCAAAACCCATGCTCTCCATATCTGGACTCCGCGACCTCAGGGAAAAGACTTTGTCGATTTAACCTATCCATGCCCTTCATAATTTTGTAAACCTCTAGAAGGTCACCCCTAAACCTCTGATGCTCCAGGGAAAACAGACCCAACCTGTTGAGACTCTCCTTGAGCTCAAATCGTTCAATCTTGGAAACATTCTTGTATATCTTTCCTGAATCCTTTCATGATTCATAGCATCTTTCCGATAGGAAGGAGACTAGAATTGCATGCAATGTTCCTACAGTCCGGGAGAAAGTGAGGTCTGCAGATGCTGGAGATCAAAGTTGAAACTTTATTGCTGGAACAGCACAGCAGGTCAGGCAGCATCCAGGGAACAGGAGATTCGACGTTTCGGGCACAGGCCCTTCTTCAGGAATGTTCCTACAGTCGCCTAACCAATGTCCTGTACAGCCATAACATGACCTCCAACTCCTGTACTCAATAATCCGACCAATAAAAGAAAGGATACCAAACATCTTCTTCACTATTCTATCTACCTGCGACTCCACTTTCAAGGAGCTATGAACCTGCATCCGAGGTCTCTTTGTTCCGCAACACTCCCGAGGACCTTACCGTTAAGTGCATATGTCCTGCTAAGATTTGATTTCCCAGAATGCAGCACCTTGCATTTATTTGAACTAAACCTCATTTGCCACTTCTCAGCCCATTGGACCATCTGGTCAAGATCCTGTTGTAATCTGAGGTATCCCGCTTGGCTTTTCACTATACCTCCAATTTTGGTGCCAGCTGCAAACGTATTAACTCTACCTCTTCTGCTCGCATCCAAATCATTTATGTAAATGACAAAAGGTAGAGAACCCAGCACCGATCCTTGTGGCACTCCATAGGTCATAGGCCTCCAGTATGAAAAATAACCCTCCGTCACCACCTTCTGTCTTCTACCTTTGAGACAGTTCTGATTCCAAATGGATAGTTCTCCCTCTATTATGAGATCTAACCTTGCTAATCAGTCTCCCATGGTCAACCCTGTCCAATGCCTTACTGAAGTCCATATAGGGAAATAATACTGCTCTGCCCTCATTAATCCTCTTTGTTACTTCTTCAAAAAGCTCAATCAAGTTTGTGAGATATGATTTCCCACGCAAAAAGCCATGTTGACAATTCTAAGTACATGTACATCCTGTCCCTCAGGATTCCCTCCAATAATTTGCGCACCACCGAGGTCAGGCTCACCTGTCTATGGCTCCCTCGCTTGTCCTTATCGCCCTTCTTAAACAGGGGCACCACGTTTGCCAACCTCCAGTCTTCTCGTACCTCACTTGTGACTAAATCTCAGTAAAAGGGCATGTGGTCAAGTAGTTGATATGTGATTGCGCTGACACATACATCTAAATATTATCAGCTTCAACAAATGATTTTTTTCCTTTTGCCAGCGATCAGGTTGGTCTTCGCAGGAAGTGATGTTAGCGATAGAGCACATCTGCTCGGCGACGAAGAGCCCAATCACATGTGAGCAGTCGGCACCTAAATATTCAGTTCATTCTCAGCTGATGGCCGGATCGATGAGACTTCACACTATGAAGATAGTTATTTGAGATCTTCCAAAATCAAGAAGTGTGGAGAAAATGAAGAAACGGTTGGGAATGAATCTAGCTCATGTGTTGAATGAGTTGGCGGGAGATAACACAATTGATGAAGAGCTAATCGAGTTTAGCCTTCGATTACAAGAGCATATGCAAATTGTGGTCAGAGGCAAATAGAATTATACCCTTTAAATGTGAGATAAGGAATTGGTATTGTTTGAACAGAACAAACATGGAAAGCGAATATGTAATGAATGGTATGATTCTTGGAAGCACTGAGGAACAGAACGACTTTAGTTTGCATCTATGGCGGTTCCTTAAGATATTAGCAAAGATTAATAAAATTATTATAGAGTCATAGAGATGTACAGCATTATTGTTTGAACAGAACAAACATGGTAAGCGAATATGTAATGAATGGTATGATTCTGGGAAGCACTGAGGAACAGAACGACTTTAGTTTGCATCTATGGCGGTTCCTTAAGATATTAGCAAAGATTAATAAAATTATTATAGAGTCATAGAGATGTACAGCATGTAAAAAATGCTTCGGTCCAACCCGTCCATGCCGACCACATATCCCAACTCAATCTAGTCCCACCTGCCAGCAGCCAGCCCATATCCCCCTAAAACCTTCCTATTCATATACCCATCCAAATGCCTCTTAAATGTTGCAATTGTACCAGCCTCCACCACATGCTCTGGCAGCTCATTCCATACATGCACCACCCTCTGCGTGAAAAAGATTCCCCTTCGGTGTCTTTTATATCTTGCCCCTCTCACCCTAAACTTATGTCCTCTAGTTCTGGACTCCCCGACCCCAGGGAAAAGACTTTGCCTATTTATTATACCTATGCCCCTCATAGTTTTGTAAACTTCTACAAGATCACCCCTCAGCCTCCGACGCTCCAGGGAAAACAACCACAGCCTGTTTAGCCTCTCCCTCCAACCCTGGCAACATCCTTGTAACTCTTTTCTGAACCCTTTAAAGTTTCACAACATTCTCATGTGGTATTTTGTGTTATTAAGCTTTGCGTCGGGTTTAATAGTAGTATGGTTTGGCTGCAAACTTGATAAAACATCGGTTAGACTGCATATTGTGTGCAGTTCTGGAATCCGAATTATC
>NW_025198135.1:0-5438 GCF_004010195.1 Chiloscyllium plagiosum
TTATATACGCTGCCCTTTTCCTCTTGGCTAGTCGTACAATTTCTCCTGTCATCCTCCTATCTTGCCCTTATGCTTTGCCTTCAACGTGACATGCCGATCCTGCATTATCTTGAACCTATCTTTGAAATCCTCCCACATCTCAAATGTGGACTTCCTTTCAAATAGCTGTGTCCAATCCACATTTCCGAGCTCCTGCCTAATTTTAATATAATTGCCTTGGCCCAGTTTAGTACTGTTCCCTCCGAACCACACGCATCTTTATCTACGAGTATTCTAAAACTTACAGAATTGCGGTCACTGTTCCCAAAGAAATCCCCCACCGTAACTTCTACCACCTGTCCTGGCTCGTTCCCAGTACCAGGTCCAATATGGCCCCTTCCCTAGTCAGACTATTGACGTACTGCTCTAGAAAACCCGCCTGGACACTTCTTACAAATTCTACCCCATCCAGGCCTCTGACGTTGCGTGCATCCCACTCAATGTTGGGAAAATTAAAATCTCCCATCACCACGACCCTGTTGCCTTTACACCTTTCCATAATCTGTCTACCTATTTGTTCTTCTACCTCACGCTAACGGTTGGGAGGCCTGTAATACAGCCCCAATATAACTGCACCCTTATTTCTCAGCTCCACCCATAATGCCTCACTGCCCAAAACCTCCATAGTGTACTCCTTTAGCACAGCCATGATATTGTCCCTGACCAGCAATGGAAATCCAACACCCCCCCCCCCCCCCAACAACCCTCCACCACACACACACACACAATCTCCCTGTCCTGTCTGAAGCGTCTATATCCTGGAACATTTAATTGCCAATCATCATGCCCTTCCTTCAACCAAGTCTCTATGATTGCAATAATGCCATACTCTCAGGCACCAATCCAAGCCCTAAGTTCATCTGCCTTACACACTATACTCCTTGCATTAAAGTAGATGCATTCAGGCCATCAGTTTTTTTTTTGCACTCATCTGCTCTCTGCCTATTCTTCCCTTTGTTAATGTTATCTTCATAATTCTTACAACCTCCAGCCTCCACCTCGCTGTCTACTAGTTCTCTTCTGGTTCCCAGCCCCCTGCCACATTAGTTTAAAACCTCCCCAACAGCAGTAGCAAAAACTCCCCCAAGGACATTGGTTTTGGTCTGGTTTAGATGTAGACCATCCATTTTGAAATAGTCCCACCTTCCCCAGAACCGGTCCCAATGTCCAACAAATCTGAACCCCTCCCTCCTACACCATCTCTCAAGCCACGTGTTCATCCCACCTATTCTTTCATTTCTATGCTGGCAAGCACGTGGCACTGGTAGTAATCCCGAGATCACTACCTTTGAGGTCCTCCTCTTTAACTTCTCTCATAGCTTCCTGAATTCTTCTTACAGATCCTCATCTCATTTTCTACTCATGTCGTTGGTGCCTATATACACCAAGACAACTGGCTGTCCACCCTACCCTTTCAGAATGCTCTGCAGCCGATCGGGGACATTCCTGACCCGAGCACCTGGGAGGCAACATACCATTCAGGAGTCCCGTTTTCAGTTCTTTGTCAGACTGGAGGCCTGTGCCCAGCAGTGTTCCACAGGGATCAGCACTGGGCCAACTGTTATTTGTCATTGATATAAATGATTTAGATGAGAATATAGGAGGCAGGGCCAGTTAACTCACAGATGACACCAAAATTGGTGCTGTTGGAGACAGTGATGATTGTAATCCAAGATTACAAATGGATCTTGATCAATTAGGCCAATGGGCTGAGGTGTGGCAGATGGAGTTTAATTTGAATAAATGTCAGGTATTGCATTTTGGTAAAACAAACAGGGGCAGGACCTATACAGTTAATGGTCGGGCCTGAGGGAATGTTGTAGAACAGAGAAACCTCGGGGTTCAGGTACATAGTTCATTGAAAGTTGTGTCACAGGTAGACAGGGTGGGAAAGAAGGTGGTTGGCACCTTTATTGCTGAGATCATTGAGTAAAACAGTTGGGATGTCATGGTGTGATTGTACAGGACATTAGTGAGGCCAATTTTGGAGTACAGTTACACAATCCTTTTTCTGGGGCCAGATGGTTTTCTGAATTAGGAATTTGTTGGATTCGGAATAAATGACATTTTCACAGTGAAATGAGAAAAGTATTACCTAACAGCAGATACATGTGTGAATAGTACAAGCATTGAAACACAATTGATGCCTGTCAGTGCTGGGCCACATCATGTCACATCTGAGTGACGCGAATCGAGTGGGTATGGAGTTGGGTCACCTGTTCACATGCCAAAATGGCGCTCCACACTCCACAAAAACAATTTTGGATTTTAGAGATTTTTTGATTTTGGAATTTTGGATAAGGGATTGTGTACCTGCACTGTGTACAGTTCCGGTTGTCATGGTACAGGAAGGATATGGTTGAATTGGAGAGGATGTAGAAAAGGTTCACAAAGATGGTATAAGGAATGGAGGGTTTGAGTTATAAGGAGTGGCTGGATAAGCTACAAGGCCTTTTCACTGGAGCATAGGAGGTTAAAGAGTGACCTTCGAACACAGAACAGTACAGCACAGTACAGGCCCTTCAGCTCACAATGTTGTGCTGTGCATTTACCTTAATCTACAATCAACCTAACCTACACACCCCTCAGGTTACTGCCATTCATGAGCTTGTCCAACAGTCGCTTAAATATCTCTAATGTCTCTGACTCTACTACCGTCACTGGCAGTGCATTCCACGTACCCCTCACTGAGTAAAGAACCTGCCTCTGACATCACCCCAATACCTTCCTCCAATCACCTTAAAATTATGATCCCTTGTGACAGCCATTACTGCCCTGGGGAAAAGTCTCTGGCTAACTACTCTATCTATTTCTCCTATTCCCTTGTACACCTCTATCAAGTCACCTCTCTCTCTTCCTCTCTCCAGTGTGAAAAGCCCAAGCTCACTCATCCTCTCTTCATAAGACAAACCCTCCAATCCAGGCAGCATCCTGGTAAATCTCCTCTGTACCCTCTGAAGCATCTGCATCCTTCCTCGAATGAGGTGACCAGAACTGAACACAATATTCCAAGTGTGGTCGAACCAGTGCCCTATAGAGCTGCAGCAAAACCTCCTGGCTCTTAAACTCAATCCCCCTGTTAAATGAAAACCAAACTTAAACTCAATCCCCCTGTTAAATGAAAACCAAAACACCATCCACTTTCTTAACAACCCGATCAAGTTGGCAGCAACTTTGAGGGATCTATGCCCGTGGGCCCCAACATCCCACTGTTCCTCCACTCTGCCAAGAATCCTGTCTTTAAGCCAAAAGCCAATATCACGCACTGTGTGTCCTCATTGCATCCGGTGATCTCCCCTCCACTGCCTCCAAACTCAGTCCCCCAGCCCCACGCTGCCCGGTTCGACCTGCTCTCCAAGGTCCACAAGCCCAACTACCCCGACCGACCCATCGTCTCGGCATGCTCCTGCCCCAATGACCTCATCTCGTCTTACCTCGACTCCATCCTCTGCCCCTCAGTTCAGGCACTTCCCACCTCCATCCGCGACACCAACCACGCTCTCCATCTCTTCAGCAACTTCCATTTCCCTGGCCCCCAGTGCTATCTCTTCACTATCGATGTGCAGTCCTTATACATGTTAATATCTCACAAGGATGGCCTCCAGGCCCTTTGCTTCTTCCTCTCCAACAGACCCATCCCGTCCCCCTCCACCTATATCCTCCGCCTCGCCAAATGGGTCCTCACCCTCAATAACTTTTCCTTTAACTCCTCCCATTTCCTCCAAATCAAGGGGGTGGCCATTGGTACCCACATGGACCCCAGCTATGCCTGCTCTTTGTTGGCTATATCGAACAGTCCCTCTGCAGCGCCTACATAGGCAATGTATCCCAACTCTTCTGCCGTTATATCAATGACTGCATCGCTGCAGCTTCCTGCCCCCAGACTGAACTGGAGCAGTTCATAGACTTCACCCACAACTTCCATCCCGCTCTCAAATTCACTTGGTCCATCTTGGATACCTCCCTCCCATTTCTTGACCTCACCGTTTCCTGCAAGAACTCCATCCCATTCTCCCAATTCCTCCACCTCTGCCGCATCTACTCGGATGAGGAAACATTCCACTCATGAGCATCCCAGATGTCCACCTATTTCGAGCAACATGCTTTTCCTCCCTGTCATCCAGACAGCTCTCCACCACACCACCTTCATTCTCCCTTCAACTGCTCTAAACTCCCACCCCTCCCAACACAATAAAGTCAGAAACCCCTTGTCCTCACCTACCACCCCAATAGTTTCTGCATCTAACACATCCTTAAACACTTCCACCAAATCCAATTAGACCCCACCACCAAGAACACATTGCTGTCCCTACCCCTCTCTGCCTTCTGCAAGGACCGATGAACTCCATCTGCACTTCTCAGCCCAGCTCTGCATCCTGTCAATGTCTCGTAGTAGCCTGCAACAGCCCTCAACACTATCCACAACACCACCAACCCTTATGTCACTGGCAAACTTACTAACTTATCCTTCCACTTCTTCATCCAAGTCATTTGTAAAAACTACAAAGAGCAGAGGCCCAAAACAATCCTTGTGGGACACCACTGGTCACCGAACTCCAGGAGGAATACTTTCCATCCACGAGCACTCGCTGTCTTCTTTCAGCCAACCAATTCTGTATCCAGACAGCCAAAATTCCCGATATCCCATACCTCCTAACATTCTGAATGAGCCGACCATGGGGAACCTTATCAAATGCCTTACTGAAATCCATTTACAGCACATCCACTGCTCAACCTTCATCAACTTGTCTCATCACATCCTCAGGGATCTCAATAAGGCCAGTGAGGCATGACCTGCCCCTCACAATGCCATGCTGACTATCTTTAATCAAACTATGCTTTTCCAGATTGTCATAAATCCTATCTCTCAGAATGTTTTCCAGTACCTTGCTTACCACAGACGTAAGACTGACTGGGCTGTAATTCCCAGGGATTTCCCGATTCTCCTTCTTGAACACAGGAACAATATTTGCCTCCCTCCAATCAGTCAGCATGACTGCCATGGAGAGTGAGGATGCAAAGATCATCACCAGAGGTGTAGTAATCTCATTCCTCACTTCCTGTAGTAACCTCGGATATATCTGGTCTGGACCTGGGGACCTATCTAACTTGATGCTTTTCAGAAATTCCAGCATATCCATTTCCTTAATGTCAATCTGTTCAAGCCTATTAACCTGGTCCACAATGTTGTCATTATCAACGAGGTCCCTCTCTTGAACACTGAAGCAAAAGCTCATTTAAGGCCTCACCTACCTCTTCAGACTCAAGGCACAAGTTCCTCCACTATCCCTGATCAGCCCTACCCTCTCACTGATCATTCTCTTATTCCTCACGTAGACTGCCTCTGGGTTTTCCCTAATCCTTTCCCCCCAAGGCTTTTTCATGCCCCCTCCTAGCTC
>NW_025198136.1:0-837 GCF_004010195.1 Chiloscyllium plagiosum
GGATATCTAGTCAGTGCAGTTGGACCGAAGGGTCCGTTTCTGTGCTGGATATCTGTATGACTATAATGTTTGTTAAAACTGAAAAGAAGCTGTATTATTACCACAGCTGGAATACTGTGACCTGTTCTTGGGACTCATATCACAAAGAAAAGGTGCACTGGACAGAGAGACAATCCACACGAGGTTCAGTCGACTGATCCTGAAGATGGAGGGACTGTCTTGAGAGTAGAGATTGAGTCGTTTGGGCCTATACTCATTAGAACATAGAAGATTCAGTACTGACATTCTGAAACATGTATTATTTTCAGGAAACTTCATGGTGTAAATGCAGAAATGTTGTTTCCCCTTGTGGGAGAGTTTCGGACCAGGGAGTAGAATCTCTGAATTAGAGGTCACAAATTTCGGGCAGAAGAGAATTTTGTCTCCCAGAATGTAGAGAATTTGTGGAATTCTTTACCACAGAAAACTGTCGAGGTTGAGTCATTCAGTATTTTGAAGGCTGAAATGGACAGATTCGGGTTTGATAATTGAATCAATGCTGACAGTTAAAACGCTGAAAAGTGGAGGTGAGGGTTATCAGTTCAGCCATGATGTCATTGTTTGGAAGACCAAACCCCATTGGCTGAACAGGCTGCTTCTGGTTCCCTATCATTCACCTTTGCTCTAAGTTAGTCTTTTCAGAATTATCTCGGCCACATTTAAATTAACCTGCATTTCATGTTTGAAGCCCGGCTGCTTCAATGCCTCCTCATCATGAAAAAAGACAGGGATCGCCTTTCTCCCTGTTTGATGGCATTGCATTCTGCCTCTAATGCAGTGACTGCATTTAAATTCCTC
>NW_025198136.1:2620-5438 GCF_004010195.1 Chiloscyllium plagiosum
ATCTCCAGCATCTGCAGTCCTCACTTTCTCCTACTCTGAATGTCCCACTAATTTATATTGTAGTCAGTTTAGACGGTGCAACATCTCTCAAAGTGCATTTTAGAATATTCACATGAAATACTTGAAATGACATCAGGAACTGCGCAACAATTACATTTAATTGATATAGTTGTTGTGAGGTTTTGTTACACGTATTACTTTCTGGTAAGGGTCAGCAATGAGTCCCTATCCCCAACTGCCCATTCAATAGCTTGCTAAAGCCACTTCAGAACACAGTGGGTCTGGAATCTCATGTTGGCCAGACCATGGAAAGGTGACAGATGCCTTGTCGTTCGTGAACCAGCTGTTTTTATATTTTCCCATTGACTCGGGTGACATGTTCACCATTTGGCTTTCTTTCCGAGTCCAGGCTTTCTTTGAATTCAAATTTCACCCTGGGCAAACGATGGTATTCCAAACCCCGTCCATTCAGCATCAAACTGGAGTTTGGGAATATTGGTGTCATGGTGTCACCGCTGTGATCCTAATATTGGGAATGCACAGAAAGCGGTCACAAACAGAAATGCAATAAATCTGACACTTTACCTCATGAACATATATTGGAGTGCAATACTGGCAAGAACTCTCCTGCTGTTCACAGCAACGTCACAGGAGACTTTGCATCCAATCATCAATCTCAACTGTGTACCGGACTCTGTCGGAAGAGCCTAACTCACCATAATTTGCATTTTTTGAATTCTTCACTGACTTATGAAAAGGTTAGTCACATATCCCAAGAAGGTGCTCATCAACTACCTTTTTGAAGGCCTGCCATCTTACTCGGCTAATTATGGTTGATCTTTCTTAAGAAGCTTTATTACAGCCAAATGGCTTCTCAGTCGAGACTGTCGTACTGGAAAAGTACAGCAGGTCAGGCAGCGTCCAAGGAGCAGGAGAATCGACGTTTCGGGCATGAGGCCTTCATTAGGATACCTGATGAAGGGGTTATGCCTGGAACGTTGATTTTCCTGCTCCTCGGATGCTGCCTGATCTGCTGTGCTTTTCCAGCACTACACTCTCAACTCTGATCTCCAGCACCTGCAGTCCTCACTTTCTCCTGATGGGTTTCTTAGTCAGGTTCGGCACAGGAAAGGACCATCACCTTATTGTTGAACGGGTAGTGCAGGCCAGGTAGGAATGTCAGACGACCGCCTCTGAAGGACAATACTGAACCATGTAACATGCTTCAAACCTTTGGTAGGTCTGTGATTATCGTTCATTATTCCAGCATTTTCATTTCATACTCTTTTATTAATTGAAGCTACCATGGTAGGGACTGATTGTGGAACTTTACTTCAAACCTTTTGATTGCTTATTACATACTCATAATGCCTCCTCAACTACTTTAACAAACTGTCATGTTAGCTTCAATGAGTTTTTATTGACTCCTGGAACATGGTGGTTGCTTTTAATTGTCCGTAGTTGTCCTTCAGCAGATGGCAGTAAGCTGCCTTTCTGAAATAACGTTCCAAAATGGCCTGAGGAAGGGAATTCCAGATTTTGACCCAATTATAGTAAAGGATCGGTGACATATTTCCATGTCAGGATGCTGAGTGTTTTAGAGAGGAGCTTACAGTGGTGCTGTTCCCTTGTATCTGCTGCTCCTGTCCTTCGAGATGCAAGTGGTAGTGGGAAGGTACTGTCTCAGGAAGTGGCTAAGTTTCTGCAGTGTAGTATTTTAGATCGTGCATATGGCAGGTACTAAGAATCAGATTTGGAGGCAATGGACGCTTGTGGATGTGCTACTGATCAAGTGAGATGCTTTGTCCTGGACAATGCCAAGCTTCTTGAGTGCAATTGAAGCTGTTCCTATCCGGTCAAGGGGTGAGCTGTGCTATTAGTCTCCTGACCTTTGTCTCTTAGACAGTCAATTGGCTTTGCGAGTCAGGAGAGTGAGTTACTCGCTGCAGTATTCCTAGCCTCCGGCCTGCTCGTACAACCATTGAATTTATATGGAGTGTCCAGCTCAATTTCTAATGAACAATAAAACCCAGGGTATCGATGGTGAGGGTCAGTGATGGTAACACTATTGAATGTCAAGGGGTTTTGGTTAGGTTGTCTCTTATTGTCAATGGTTATTGTCTCGCAGCTTTGTGGTGTGAATGCTATGTGCCACTTGTCAGCTCAAGTCTGGAAATTGTCCACATTTTGTTGTGTTTGAATGTGGACTGAGGAGTCACAAAAAAGTGCGAGATTAATGCAGATTTCACTTCTGACCTTCTGATGGAGGAAAGGTCATTGTTGAAGCAGCTGAACATGATTGTGCCAAGGACACTTTCTTCAGGAACTCCAACAGAGATTTGCTTTGGCTGAGACGACTGCCCTCTAACATGCAAAGCTATCTTTCAATGTGTGAGGTATGACTGCAGGCAGCAGGGAGTTTGTCACCTGATACCCATTGAACCCAGTTTTGCTAGGCTCCATAATATCACCCTCTGTCGAATGTGACCTTAATGTGAAGGGCTGTCACTCTCCCCTCATTTCTGGAATTCAGTTCTTTGTCCATGTTTAAATCAAGTCTGTAATTCAGACATGAGCTGATTAGGCCTTGCGTAACCCACATTTACGCAGGTTATTGCTGAGCTAGTGCTGCTTGATAGCACCTCCCTACATCTAACTCAAGATTGAGCATGGACTGATGGGGCAGTAATGCGCCAGGGTGGTTTGACCTATTTTCTGTGCACAGGACGTGCTTAGCCTATTTTCCACATTGTCCATGCCAGTGTTTTAGCTGTACCGGGATTGCTTGGCTAGCACAAATCATCAGTATTATTGCCAG
>NW_025198137.1:0-3031 GCF_004010195.1 Chiloscyllium plagiosum
CGTCTGTGTCAGGACTGGCTCTGTGACAGTGCGTGATCTGTACCACTACTAGGTCTGTGACAGTGCGGGGTCTGTACCAGTACTGGGTATGTGACAGCGTGGGCTCGGTACCAGTACTGGATCTGTGACAGTGTGGGCTCTGTACCAGTACTGGGTCTGTGTCAGTACTGGGTCTGAGACAGTGCAGGGTCTGTGTCAGTACTGGGTCTGTGACAGTGTGGGACCTGTACCAATACAGGGTCTGTGACAGTGTGGGCTCTGTACCAGTACTGGGAGTTTGACAGTGTGGAGCTGAAATATGTGCTGCTGGAAAAGCGCAGCAGGTCAGGCAGCATCGAAGGAGCAGGAGAATCGGCGTTTCGGACATAAGCCCTTCTTCGGTACTGGGTCTGTGACAGTGCAGGGTCTGTAGCAGTACTGGGTCTGTGACTGCCTGGGCTCTGTACCAGTAGTCGTTCTGTGACAGTGCAGGGTCTTACCAGGACTGGGTCTGTGACAGTGCCGCGTCTGTACCAATACTGGATCTTTGACAGTGCAGAGTCTTCGTCAGTACTGGTTCCGTGACAGTGTGGAGTCTGTACCAGTACTGGGTCTGTGACAATGTGGAGCTGAAAAATGTGCTGCTGGAAAAGCGCTGCAAGTCAGGCAGCATCAAAGGAGCAGGAGAATCGGCGTTTCGGACATAAGCCCTTCTTCAGTACTGGGTCTGTGACAGTGCAGGGACTGTCCCAGTCCTGTGTCTGTGACAGTGCTGAATCTGTGTCAGTACTGGGTTTGTTACAGTGGAAGATCTGTACCAGTACTGGGTCTGTGACAGTGCGGGTTCTGTACCAGTACTGGGTCTGTGACAATGGGGGTCTGTGTCAGTACTGGGTCTGAGACAGTGCGGGGTCTGTGTCAGTACTGGGTCTGTGACAGTGCGGGGTCTGTACCAGTACTGGGTCTGTGACAGTGTGGGGTCTGTGTCAGTACTGGGTCTGTAACAGTGTGGAGTCTGTAGCAGTAATGGGTCTGTGACAGTCCTGGTTCTGTAGGTGTACTGGGTGTCTGACAGTGCGGGGTTTGTGTTAGTGCTGGGTCTGTGACAGTGTTGGGTCTGGAGCAGTACTGGGTCGGTGACAGTGTGGAGTATGTACAAGTACTGAATCGATGACAGTGCAGTGTCTGTAGCTGTACTGGATGTCTGACAGTGTGGGGTCTGTACCAGTACTGGGTCTGTGACAGTGCAGGGTCTGTACCAGTACTGGGTGTGTGACAGTGCGGGGTATGTACCAGTACTGGGTCCATGACAGTCAGAGCCTGTACCAGTACTGAGACTGTGACAATGTAGGGTCTGTACCATTACTGGGTCTGTGACAGTGCGGCATCTGTGTCAGGACTGGCTAAGTGACAGTGTGGTCTCTGTACAAGTACTGGGTCTGTGACAGTGCAGGGTCTGTGTCAGTACTGGCTCTGTGACAGTGCAGGGTCTGTGTCAGTACTGGGTCTGTGACAGTTTGGGGTCTGTACCTCCACTGGGTCTGTGACAGTGTGGGCTCTGTTCCAGTACTGGGTCTGTGACAGTGCGGGCCCTGTAGCAGTACTGGGCCTTTGACAGGGTGGAGTCTGTACCAGTACTGGGATCTGTGACAGTGCAGGGGTCTGTACTAGGGCTGGGTCTGTTACAGTGCAGGGTTTACACCAGCACTGTGTCTGTGACAGTGCAGGGTCTGTACCAGGACTGGGTATTTGACAGTGCGGGATATGTATCAGTACTGGGTCTGTGACAGTGTGGGATCTGTGTCAGTACTGGGTCTGTGACAGTGTGGGATCTGTGCCAGTACTGAGTTTGTGAGCATGCGGGATCTGTCAGTACTGGGTCTGTGACAGTGCAGGGTCTGTACCAATACTGGGTCTGTGACAGTGAGGGGTCTGTGTCATTACTGGGTCTGAGACAGTGCGGGGGCTGTATTAGTACTGGGTCTGTGACAGTGTGGGATCTATACCAATACTGGGTCTGTGACAGTGTGGGCTCTGTACCAATACTGGGTCTGTGACATTGTGGAGCTGAAAAATGTGCTGCTGGAAAAGCGCAGCAGGTCAGGCAGCATCAAAGGAGCAGGAGAATCGGCGTTTCGGACATTAGCCCTTCTTCGGTACTGGGTCTGCGACAGTGCCGGGTCTGTGTCAGTACTGGGTCTGTGACAGTGTGGGCTCTGTACCAGTACTGGGTCTGTGACAGTGTGGGGTCTGTACCAATACTGGGTAGGTGACAGTGTGGGTTCTGTACCAGTACTGGGTCTGTGACAGTGCGGGGTCTTTGTCAGTACTGGGTCTGTGACAGTGTGGGCTCTGTACCAGTACTGGGTCTGTGACAGTGTGGGGTCTGTACCAATACTGGGTATGTGACAGTGTGGGCTCTGACCCAGTACTGGGTCTGTGACAGTGTGGGGTCTGTACCAGTACTGGGTCTGTGACAGTACGGGGTCTGTACCAGTACTGGGTTTTTGACAGTGTGGAGCTGAAAAATGTGTTGCTTGAAAAGCGTAGCAGGTCAGGCAGCATCAAAGAAGCAGGAGAATCGGCGTTTCGGACATAAATCCTTCTTCAGTACTGGGTCTGTTACAGTGCAGGGTCTGTGTCAGTACTGGATCTGTGACAGTGTGGGATCTGTACCAATACTGGGTCTGTGACAGCCTGGGCTCTGTACCAGTACTCGTTCTGTGACAGTGCAGGGCCTGTACCAGTACTGTGTCGGTGACAGTGCAGGGTCTGTACCAGTACTGGGTCTTTGGCAGTATGGAGGCCGTTACAGAACTGGGTCTGTGACAGTGCAGGTTCTGTGTCAGTACTGAATCTGTGACAGTACGGGGTCTGTACCAGTACTGTGTCTGTGACAGTGCAGGGTCTGTACCAGCACTGGGCCTTTGACAGTGTGGGGTCTGTGTCAGTACTGGGTATGTGACAATGCGGGGTCTGTGTCAGTACTGGGTCTATGACAGTGTGGGCTTTGTACCAGTACTGGGTCTGTGACAGTGTGGGGTCTGTACCA
>NW_025198137.1:3480-5439 GCF_004010195.1 Chiloscyllium plagiosum
GTCTGTACCAGTACTGGGTCTGTGACAGTGCAGGATCTGTTTCAGTACTGGCTCTGTGACAGTGTGTAGTCTGTAGCAGTACTGGGTCTGAGACAGTGCGGGATCTGTATCAGTACTGGGTCTGTGACAGTGCGGGGTCTGTACCGCTACTGGTTCTGTGACAGTGCAGGGTCTGTACAAGTATTGAGTCTGCGACAGTGTGGGATCTGTACCAGTACTGGGTCTGAGACAGTGTGGGTCTGTACCAGTACAAGGTCTGTGACAGTGCTGCGTCTGTGACAGTGCAGGTTATGTACTAGTACTGGTTCTGTGACAGTGTGGAGTCTGTACCAGTACTGGGTCTGTGACAGTGTGTAGTCTGTAGCAGTACTGGGTCTGAGACAGTGCGGGATCTGTGTCAGTGCTGGGTCTGTGACAGTGCAGGGTCTGTACCAGTACTGGGTCTGTGACAGTGCAGGATCTGTTTCAGTACTGGCTCTGTGACAGTGTGTAGTCTGTAGCAGTACTGGGTCTGAGACAGTGCGGGATCTGTATCAGTACTGGGTCTGTGACAGTGCGGGGTCTGTACCGCTACTG
Organism: Chiloscyllium plagiosum; assembly: GCF_004010195.1. Lineage (NCBI taxonomy): Eukaryota > Metazoa > Chordata > Chondrichthyes > Orectolobiformes > Hemiscylliidae > Chiloscyllium > Chiloscyllium plagiosum. The sequence continues at coordinate 4,057 of NW_025198137.1, forward strand.
GTTCTGTGACAGTGCAGGGTCTGTACAAGTATTGAGTCTGCGACAGTGTGGGATCTGTACCAGTACTGGGTCTGAGACAGTGTGGGTCTGTACCAGTACAAGGTCTGTGACAGTGCTGCGTCTGTGACAGTGCAGGTTATGTACTCGTACTGGGTCTGTGACTGTGCAGAGTCTGTACCAGTACTGGGTCTGTGACAATAGAAGGTCTGTACCAGTACTGGGCCTGTGACGGGTTGTGTCTGTACCAATACTAGGTCTGTGACAGTGCTGGGTCTGTAACAGTACTCGGTTTGTACCAGTAACACATCTGTACCAATATTGGATCAGATTCTTTAATCAACCACTACCTCTTATTATTCATTTCACATGACGAACCACCTGCTGTGTGGAAAATTGTGCCCTGAAGGTCCCTTTTAAATCTTTCCCCCTGATGATTGAAAAATATGCCCTGCAGTATTCAACTCCCCCAGCTCACACTCCTGCATCCTTACCAAATTAAGGCAAGAGATTCTTTACTCACGCTTAATTGAAGAAGGCGTGGTGACCAAAGACTGATGAACATCTTAGCTTGTTCCAACACACACAAAGCAAGATGGGAACTCTTAATTAGAAGTTTTAATATGGTAGGTAAGCAAGCGAAAGAAATGAAAGCCATTTCCTAAAATAAATGTTCGAACAGCATTTAGTGGAAGCAATATAATTAAAAATGGTATAAATTCCAAAACCGTAAGTAATCCTTAGCTAATAAGGTGCACTTTGAAAAGAGTATACAAGGATAGTCTTATGATGTCACAAATGTAAATCTTAAAAAGGCTTTAAGTAACATACATGCAAAATGACACATGACAACTGTTAGGACATATGGAGTCGAAACCAAATAATCACATGGATAAGAAATTGGTTGAAAATATGACAAGCAAGAATGATGGTCATATTTGAAAGAGTTAACAAGCAGTTTTCCATCAGGGTGAATGCTGTGTCTCTAGTTCCTCATTGATTCTATTTGTGATTTGGAAAAACTAATCAAATGTCAGAATTTGCTGATGATACCAAATCCAGGATCCAGCCAACACTGAGGAGGAGAAAATCACTGTTAAAAATAAAATTCCAGAAAACTTGCAGTTGGGTAATAATGCATCAACAAGTTCTCACGTTAAGAAATCAAACAACAATACATATCGATGTATAAAGCAGAAACTTCGGAGGCCTTAGAGAATAGGTCAGTGAATGGAGTGCAGTAGAAAGGGATCTAGGAATAGAGGTGAGCAAATAATTAAAAACAGCACAGCAGGTCAGTAAAACAATTACGTAAAACAATAGCAGTACTGGACCTATATCAGTGCTGGATCAGCACCGGTACTGCACCTATATCAGTGCTTATCT
>NW_025198138.1:0-5439 GCF_004010195.1 Chiloscyllium plagiosum
TTTAACAAGCATTAATGGACAAGTGCGAGACATACAGCACAACGGCTCAGTACAGGAAAATGCGATTCATATAATTTGCTGGTTGGCTTTGATCATGATATAGGTTGGGAACTAATCGACTTATTTTTCTGTATTGCATATCCTTCTGATACTAATTCCAATCTGCTGGACAAAGCTCGGATTATTTTAGAAAGCTCCTGCAACTGTTGGCGTCAGCTCTTCTGCAATGAAGTCTCCATTACTTGAACTAGACGCTGTTCAGACAACAGTTACAATGAGCGTGAGGTAACTTATTTATTAAATGTATCTTCAACAATCTTCGGTCTTTAAAAATAGTTCGTTTTCTCCCGATTCCTATATATGAGTTAAAATACAGAATAATGTACACTTTAAAAAAATTACGTTGTGCATCTGCCCTCCCACACTCGTGTTTTTTTTTAAACCAGTGGGTCATACACCTGCAAGTTTCAAAATTCATTTTCATCAGAGCATTTCAACTTCATTAAAAGAAAAATCATCTGGATTGAAAGAAGTTAATTTGAATCATTTGCCCAGTGAGGGGAAACGAGATGAACAATTCTATTGACACAGCTCAGGTGTTCATGATGACTTGATGCCAGCTCAGAAAATAAACAGAAACATGTCCCTTAGGAACTGTTCTTTCTGCTCTATTTAAAGATTCCCCTTTACTAGCACGAGCGTGTACTGGCTGCATTAAACATAATTACCAATGAACCGTTGAGAGAAGACGCATCATTAATTTAGCGATTATAGTTTCAATACATGATGAGAGAGCTGTCATACAACGCATATTGAAGAAGATCGAAAGGATATACTTCCCGGTCCTTGCTGCTGTCAGTGTCCCTCGTAAGTGATATCCTCTGATATCAATTCTCCAAATCGTGTTCCACTCATTTCTTATTCGCTTGATTGTTTCCCTTCTTGTGACAGCACCGTGGCTCAGTGGTTAGCAATGCGTCCTTAGAGGGCTTGGAATCGATTCAAGTCCCAGGCCTTTGTGGGGAGTTTGCATATTCTCCCTGTGTCCACGTGAATTTCCTTTGGGTGCTCCTGTTCCTCCCACAATCAAAGACTGTGCAAGTGAGATGAATTGGCCATGTCAAATGGCCCATCGTGTTAAAGAATACGAAGGTTAGGTGCATTAGTCAGGATAAAGTCGAGCTATAGGGTCAGGGAATGGGCCTGGGTGGATTACTCTTCAGACAGTCAATGTGGAGTTGTTGAGCTGAATTTCTAATTCCTGCGTTCTAGATGGCTCCATCGTGTCTTGTGCATGAACTGCTGTGTCCTGTTCACTCCTTTCGTGTGCATGGTGAATGGTAACCACATGTTCGACAATTCTGAACTGTTACTAGCGGAGATGTTTGGAATTATTTCACGGTGATTGGTGTCTAGTTTCATGTTATTGTGAGAATGGACTGCGTGAAATCTGCTGCATTGGTTTCATGCTTTCTTTTATTGTTATTATAGACCAAAAATGATTAATATATAAAGCTCAGTAACTTTGGACACTGTATTTCAGACATTTTGCATACTCAGATATACAATTGCATAGTCAGTCATACACTCACCCAAAATACTCACTCTCCCTAAAGGACTCTCTGTCGAACACACCCACAAACACCTACACATAATCTCGTATTCTCTTACATTCTCTCTCACACGCACTAAATCGCTCACAGCCTCACACACACTCACGCTCTCTCTCACACAAACTGTCACACATGCTCTCCGTCTCAAAGACATACACTCGCACACAGTCAATCTGCCTCTCATGTATAGATTTTCTGACACACTCATTCTCACACGCACTCCAACTTGCATCCACGGTTATCCCTCTCACACACCCATATTGAATTCAATTGACACACACACTCTCTCTTCCAGAGACTCTGTCTCTCTCGCGGACAACTTCGCTGGCACACTCTCTCGCTCACCATTACACATTCACACATTCACTGACCCTGCTCTCTCTCACATACACACACATTCACGAAGTCACCGAAATTCACTTTTATACACATTGTCTCTCACACACCTGCATTCATACACTCACTCTCAAACTTGTGCTTCTGCATGTTCACACTTGCACGGAAACCCTCACGTAGATACTCATCATGTTACAAATACACACTCACTCATGCACACAAGCATGAACACACACTCTTTCCACAGTTATTAATTCACCCGCTCTCTTGACAATGTTGCCTCAGACACGTACACAAGTTCACTTATCTCCTCTGATTATGCAGCATTTATCATCTGTCACTAACTGCAGCAGACAAAGTATTGATGAGGTTCCTTCTTTCACTGGTGCAATCCCTTTGGTGTAGGGGCCCCGATCGTAACATTTGGAATGGGGTTCCTGGGATTTGATTTTGATTTGATACTGCATGGGTCATTGGGGAGCGTGCAGGTGTTTGGATTCCCTTTATCATCAGTATCTTTCCTTGGAGGTAATGGTGGAGATGGTTTGAAATTTCTGCTTGGAGGAGGCTACAGCGTAACTTGCAGATGATGTACAATGTTTTTCCAGGGATAAATGCCGAATTGTGGGGTTACCACCGCAGTACACGTTGTTATATTATAAACATGTTATTTCTCTCAGTTAATTTAGTGACCATTGTGATCCTGTCCCGTGGAAACTGTGGACTCTCTACGTCTGTGACTCGCTACCTCGTTGCCATGGCAACAGCAGATCTATTGGTGGTGATCCTCGACTTGATATGGAGACATATACGTGTTCTTTATCCAGAAGACTTTATTTTCCTGGATTATATAGATGTGTGTAACATTCACGCTGTCCTTCTTTATGCAGTCACTGACTGTTCTGTCTGGTTCACCGTGGCATTCACGTTCGATCGATTTGTGGCTATTGCTTGCCAGAAGCTGAAAACGAAATATTGCAGAGAGAAAACAGTGACTTTGGTCCTTGGAGCAGTGACGTTGCTGAGCTGTTTAAATAACTCGACCTGGTATTTTATGTATAACAATAGGTATAGATTTGGCAATTATCCTATGTTTTGTGGAATGTCTGTCTCTGATATTAATTTAATGCTCTGGGTTGCAATTGAAGTTGTTCATTATATTCTTACACCCTGTGTCCCATTTGCACTAATTCTCCTCCTCAACATTTTCATCGTAAGACACATTTTAGTGAGCAGCAGAGCCCGCAGGAGACTCCGGGCTCACATGAATGGGGAAAATCCCAGAGACACTGAGATGGAGAGCCGAAGAAAATCCATAATTTTACTTTTTGCTATTTCTGTCAATTTCATTCTGCTGTGGGCAGTGTTCACTGTGAACAATTTAGTTAAGCGCATAGGTGACCTGAGTAGTACTTTTCCTCTGCTTCCGCACTTCCAAGAAATTGGCTTCATTCTCCAGATGCTGAGTTGCTGCACGAACACTGGGATCTACGCCGTGACCCAGGCTAGGTTCAGAGAACAGTTCAAGAATATGGTGATTTTCCCTTTCATTCTAATTGTTACCCTACTGAGAAAATTCAAGCACTAACATTACCAAGCATTGAATCTGAATGTTACACTCAATTTTCTCGCGCATTATCCAAGAAATTTTTTTATATCCATTCACTGAGCCGTTTTGTTTATATTCACTTTGACATACACCAGAAATTTTGTTCAGAACCGGGACTCCAAGGAGTGCAGTCATCGAGTTGTTGCCTCATAATGATAGCGTCATACAGCACGTAAACAGACCCTTCAATCCTTCTCGGCCACGCTGACAGCATATGCTGAGCTTATCTCGTAGACTTTGTCAGCGACTTGTCCATATCATTCTAAATTCTTCCTGTTCATCTAGATGCTTTTTAAATGTTTTAATTGCACCCACCCGTGAAACATTCTTTGACAGATTGTCGCATATACACGCCATCCTCTACATAAGTATGATACACTTCAAAAAAAAGTTTTAGATCTTTCTCCTCTCATCTTGAAACTATGCTCTCTTGTTTCTGTTTCCCCTAGCCTTGGAAAAACATACCTTGGCTGATCACTTTAATCAGGCCCTGCATGACTTTGTTAATATCTATAAGCGTCCCCCTCAACCTCTGCTGCTCAGGGGAAAATAACCCATAACCGATTCGAACTCACCCTACAGCCCAAACTCTCGAAACTTGGACAAAATTCTTGCAAATGATTTCTCAACCCTTTTAAGATGAACAGCAGGGCGAAGCACAAATCTGCGGCAATGCCAGTGGAGCAATAGTTGAATCAAGCTTGTTTCTCAGTTGTGGTGATTGTTGATATTGGGAGAATTTCTGTGTACACATGGGATTGGTGGTTGTGCGGTGCAACAGTTAGAGAACAGAGCGGATGACGGGAAAGAGAAGGTACAAATGCGTCATTTGTGAGTCACAAGCAAAGGCAAGTTTTGTAGCACCGTGGACTGTGTTTTGACACTACATATTAGATGTTTAGAACACATGAACAAATTAATATTTTTACTAATATATGTTTCACAACAGATATAGATTCAAATGAGGAAAGAATGCAATATTCCCAAGTATATCGGTAAAAAAACTTTACTCAGAGTGTGAACTGTGGGAAGGATGTTGTGATGTTGCACTGTGATTTAGACAAGTCAAGTGCATGGCAGATGCAGATTGATATCGGTAAGTGCGTGGTAATTCATTTTGCGAGCAAAAACAGGAAGGCAGATTGTTATAGGAATGGCGTTCGATTAGAAAGGTGGTGTGGGGTGTGCAATGAGGCCACTGTGTCTGAATCTGTGGCTGCGGTGCAGCAGTTTTGACCGACATTGGTCTGCACCAGATTTGATAGAGCTTAGTCCTCAGCAGTATTTACCGGTCCCCAGTCATAGACTCATAGAATCATGAAGCACGAATCGGACAGCTCTATGCAACCAGTCACTGCCAAACATAGTGCCAACAAACTAAACTGTTCCCACTTCTTTATTCTGCTTAATACCACTTTGACCGGGAAACATTTCCTATCCATGCACTTATCCAAAAGTGTTTTAAACGTTTTAATTGTACCAACATCCAGCACTTCCTCTGGTAGTTTATTCCTCAGGTGAACCCACGTCTTTACAAAAGACGACATTTTCCCTCATGTCTTTTTAAATTCCTCATCACATGAAATAAAAACACCAATAAATCTACCTGTACTCTCAGCATTTCATGAAATACTATCACATAGGTTCTCAACCTCCTACATTCCAATGTAAAATGTCATAACTTTTCATTGAGACTTTTGGGCACAACCTGTGAATGTGGCCTGAACCCTCTCCCGTTTATTAAAATTCTTCTTATAAATGGGCGACGAAAAATGGATACAGTATTCCAGAAGTGGCCTCACTAATGTATCGTACGACCTCACCATGTCTCACGCCACTCTGTCCACACCACCCAAGAATTCCTGAAGATCATCAAAGATA
>NW_025198139.1:0-1060 GCF_004010195.1 Chiloscyllium plagiosum
ACTCTAGGGAAAAGACATCAGCCCTTCGGCTTACCTGTACTCCTCATGATTTTATAAACTACTGTAAAGTTATCCCTTAATCTCATACTCTCCAGTGAAAAAAGTCCCAGCCTATCCAGCCTCTCCTTATACCTCTAACCATCCATTCCCAACAACATCCAGGTTAATCTCTTCTGAACCTTCTCCAGCTTAATAATATCAAGGTCAATAATATCAAAGTGAATAGTCAAGGTGTTTTCTAAGGGTAGGGGAGTCCAAAACTACAGGACATAGGCTTAAAGTGAGAGGGGAAACAATTAAAAGTGACCTATGGGGCAGCTTTTTCACCCAGAGGGAGGTGTGGAATGAGCGGGCAGGGTGACCGGACTGGACACAGTATTCCAGAAGAGGTCTCACCAAAGTCCTGTACAACCTCAGCATGACGTCCCAATTCCGATATTCAAAGGCAAATGTGTGAAACACCTTCTTAACCACACTATCCATACGAGATGCAAAGTTGAAAGAATTATACCTGACGGCCTAGGCCTCTGTTATGCAGCACTGCTAAACACACTACTTTTAATTGTATAGATCCTGCTCTTGTTTGATTTACCAAATCCAATACCTCTCATTAATCCAAACTAAACTCCATCTGCCACTCCTCAGCCCAGTGAGTGATACTACTGCCTCCTCACCCTCACCCTTCAATTCAAAATACCCTCCCCCTCTGTAGGAGCCCTGCACACTCCAGCCTTGATTTTCACAAAGACCCTGAGCTTGGGTTTGCCTTGTGTGGTTACGGGGAGGAGGGACAGATTGCAGACACAGTCAGTGGGGAGGAGAGGCTGGACAATAATCAGCTGCCTGGTGTCATTTCATGATTTTAGGAAGAGGGTAGTCAGACGTGAGAGTTGGGTAATACTGATCGGTGTTTTGGGGCCAGAAACTATGATCTTTCCCCGTGTCTAATGTTCAGTAATAAATATCAATTTGAGACCCTTCATTGTACAGAGTGTGTCTGCATGATGTCTTTCCCTAATATTGCAGACGTCAGATAATAGCAATTAAATACGTTCATAGT
>NW_025198139.1:1531-5440 GCF_004010195.1 Chiloscyllium plagiosum
GTGTCTCGTGATACATCTGAACAAACTGATTAAAATGGATTTAGAATTGTGACTTGGTGGAGAATGAAGAGGTGTCAGTATTGCATTTCAGAATTTGGGCTCGGGATGTCTGAAATTACAGCTATTCGTGTTGATTGGAGTCACATTTCGCAGCAGTAGAGGTGTATTAGATCAGAACGGCCATGGATAGGGTGAGTAGTTAGGATTTTCCACAGGTTAGGGTCCAAAACTAGAGGGCATTAGTTGAAAGTGAAAGAGGAAGGGTTTTGGTGAGGTCTTAGGGGCACCTTTTCACACAGAGGTTAGTGTGCGTATGGAATGAGCTGCCAGAGGAAGTGGTGGACGCTGGTACAACTACAGCATGCAAAAGGCATCTGGATGCTGTCAAACCTGCGGAGCTTTTCCAGCAATTTCTGTATTTTTTAAAAAATGCATTCATTTTTACACAATATTCTGAATACATTAAACATTTTATTTTTTAATGACGCAGGGACATATTAACATATTTTCAAATCGACCGAGACCATTTTCTGCTCAGGTTCTGTGCATTACAGCAGTAATGTTGCACCTACATGGAACAGGGAATGTGATGGAGACATAGTTTGGACAACTAGGAGTCCTCACATGGTCCAGTTTGGGAGAGGATGACATTATTGTGTGATTCAACTCAGAGAGATCTAAAAAGAAACTCTACAGACATCATTACCATTCTTGTTTTTGTAGATTTCCTGCAGTGTGGAAACAGGCCCTTCGGCCCAACAAGTCCATACCAACCTTCCAAAGAGAAATCTTCCCTGACATTTAACTCTGATTAATGTAACTAACCTAAAAATCTGTGAACGCTGTGGACAATTTAGCATGACTAGTCCACCGAGCCTGCACACCTTTGGACTGTGGGAGAAAACTGGAGCACCTATTAGAAACTCACGCAGATGAGGGGACAATGTGAACACTCCACACAGATACTCGCTAAAGACTGGAATAGAACCCAAGCCCCTGATGCTTTGAAGGTGCGGTGCTAACCGCTGAGCCACCGTACTACTCTTTGGGCTATCCCTGACCAGAATTCATTGGAACCTCCTCATTGCCTAATGCAAAGGGAATTCAGCCAAATCCAACTGTTCCAGGTTGAAATCCCATTTCTAGCAGCTTGTGTGAGTAGAATATCTTCAGAAGCAGAAAAACATTTTTGACAATCTCTCAAATTTTACTTTTGTCATGAGTTACATTGATATCTGGGCAGTTATCTCAACTTGAAATTGCAGAGATTTTGTTTATCAGGTGTATGTGTGCACACGTGTGTGTGTGTGTGTGTCTGTCTGTTTGTTTTTTGTGTGCGGTTTGTGTGTGTGTGCACGTTTGTGTGTGTGTGTGCGCGAGTACAAAGAACAAAGAATATTTACAGCTCAGGAACAAGCCCTTCAGTCCTCCAAGCCTGAGCTGATCCAAATCTCCTGTCGAAAACTGTTGGTCAATTCCTAAGCATCTGTACCCCTCTGCTCCCCACCTACTCATGTATTTATCCAGATGCATCTTAAATGAATCTCCCGTGCCTGCCTCTGCCACCTCTGATGGCAATGCGTTCCAAATGCCCACCAAACTCTGGGTGAAGTACTTGACGTGTGTATCTCCCATGAACTTTCCACGTTTCACCTTGAAACCGTTAACCCTCGTTATTGAATTCTTCACCCTGGGGAAAAAAGCTTGTCTCTATCCAACCTGTCTAAACCCTTCATGATTTTATAAACCTCAAACAGGTTCTCCCTCAATATCCTTTTTTCTAACCGACTTTTCTTCATAGCTAGCACCTTCCATACCAGGCAACATCCTCGTAATCCTTCTTTGCACCCTTTCTAAAGCATCCACATCGTTTCGATAATGTGGCGACCAGAAATGTACACAGTATTCTAATTATGGCCAGACTAATGTCTTGGACAATGTTAACATGACTTGCCATTCTTATACTCAATACCCCGCCCAATGAAGGCAAGCATACCATATGCCTTCTTGACCACTCTATCCACCTGGGCAGCAACCTTCATGGTGCACTGGACCTGCACTCCCAGATCTCTCTGCACATTAACTTTTCCAAAGGCTTTATTTGTCCACCTTACTAGCCTCTAGCCTAATTAACACATCTTCCCATGTGTGTTTGTGTGTGTGTGTGCATGCCAGTGTTTTTAGAAAGAGAAATATCGATTCTTATTTGCAATATCCAAATCGGTTGCCATTCATCTTTCCGCCATAGTTTGAGTAACTTTGCTCTGGATCATAAAGGTGCTATTTTAGCAGATTAAAGAAACTATCCTGACTTGTTGCTAAAACTAACCCTGACCCAATCTGAGACCGACATCATCGGCCATATCACCGACCTGGTTACATTGAACATTTGTTGTGAGCAGTGGAGGAGTAGGACTAGAAAAGGAAACAATGACCCAAAAAGCCAGGGAACTATAGACCGGTTAGCCTAATGTCAGTGGTGGGTAACTTATTGGAGGGGATTCTCAGTGAGAGGATTAACATACATTTGGGAAGGTCAGGGCTGATTCGCGTAGTCAACGTGACCATCTGCATGTCTCATTAATTTGAGTGAGTTTTATGATGAGGTGAAAAAAGAAGGTTGATGAAGGCAATTTGGTGGACATTGTCTATATGGACCTCAGCAAGGTGTTCATAACATTCCAATTGGTAGACAGATTAGTAAGTTTCGGTCACATGGGACACATAGGAAGCGAATCACAATTGGCTTGAAGGAAGAGGGGTATTTTTCAGACTGGAGGCTTGTGAGCAGCAGTGTGGTGTAAGAATCAGTACTGACTTCACTGCATTTCATCATTTATGTAAAGGACTTGGATGTGAGTATTGGGGCCATAGTTAGTAAGTTTACAGATTACATCAGTAATGTAGTATAGCAGATTATCTCAGAGTACAACGACACTACAATTGCATGGGACAAAGGAGTGATAGATGACGTTTAATTTAGATAAATATGAGGTTTTGCATTTTGGGTAGGCAAATCATGGCAGATATTAATGGGAACGTCCTGGGGAGTGTTGTGGAATAAAGGGACATATGGCTGCAGGTACATTGTTCCTCGAAAGAGGAGTCGCAGGTAGACAGAGTGGTACAGAACATATTTGGCACATTTGCCTTAATCAGTCAGAGCATTGAGTATAGGAATTAATATGGCATGTTGCATCTGTACAGGATGTTGGTGAGGCCACTTTAAGAATACTGCGTACAACTCGGTTGCAGGATTGGAGGTTTGAGTTTCGGGGAAGAGGTTTATTAGGTGTTTCCCCTGGAGTGTCAGAGGTTGAGGGGTGACATTGTAGAGGTTTATAAAATCATCAGGGGCATTGATGTTCTGAACAGCAACGTTCTGCTCCCCATGATAGGGTAGTCCAGAACAAGAGGGCATAGGCTGAAGGCGAGAGGGCGAATGATTTAGAAAGGGACCTGAAGATAAATGTTTCACACAGAGAGTGGTGTGTGTATGGAAAGTGCTGTCAGAGGAAGTGGTGACGGCGGTTACAATTGCACATTTAAAATATATGTGAAAGAGGAGGGATACTGGCCAAATGCTGGCAAATGGGACTAGATCAGGTTTGATATCTGATCGGAGTGAACAGATTGGACCAATGGGTCTGTTTCCGTTCTGCATGACTCTCTGATTCTAGAAGAGGGATAACAAAAAAATCTGAAAGGACATTTCAAGTCAGAATTCTCTTCACTGGAAGTTTATCGTGCCTCTATGTTCACATTGATTGAAAGCTACATTAGTTAAATATTTGACAGAAAAGTGAGTCCCGGATAATGGGATACAAACAGGAAAGTGGGGCAGAGACAGCCTGATCAGCCACAATTTTAGTGTCTAGTGGGGAAGGTTGAAAGTATCTTATGACCTAA
>NW_025198140.1:0-1549 GCF_004010195.1 Chiloscyllium plagiosum
AATCCCCTCAGAAATAAGTACATCGTTTTGTATCCTGCTGGTGGGAACAGCCTACCAGAGGAAAGCCATAGTTGTCAGGTCTCTGGCACTGTGGCTCAGAAGGGAATCGGGGTAATAGAAAAGCGCTGGAGGTAGGGAATTCAATAGTTTGGCGGATTGACTGGAGATATTGTGGTCAGAAAAGGGAATCCTGGAAGGTATGTTCCCTCCCTGGTGCCACGGTCCGGGATGTCACCAATCGAGTTTACAAGATTCTGAAGTTGGAGGGTGATCATCCAGAAATCACAGTACATATTGGCACCAATGATATCGACAGGAAAGGGACTGAGGATCTGAAAAGTGACGACAGAGAGTTAGGTTGGAAACCAAAGAGCAGGAGGAGGAGAGAAGTGTTCTTAGGTTTCCTACTCCTGCCACGAGATAGTGAGATGAGGAACAGTCAGCGAATGGAACTTAACACGTGGCTACGAGGCTGGTGCAGGAGGGACGGCTTCAGATACCTGGACCATTGGGATATCTTCTGGGTAAGGTGGGACTTGTACATGAAGGACAGGTTGCACCTGAACTGTAGGGGTACAAATGTCATGGGTGGGAGATTTGCTCGTGCGATTCGGATGGGTTTAAACTAGTTTGGCAGTGTTGTGGGAGTCGGATCCACATGTCTGAGAGGGGGTCAACTGCAGACAGGACCATGACAGGATATATGGAATCTATCTGGAAGGTTTCTATTCAATAGTACACCCCAGAATGTTGTTCATGGAGGATTCAAGAATAAATTTGGTGTTGAATGTCAAAACGGGAAACTCAGATTGTATCTTGATGAAGATGGGCATTGCCATGCCTATATGTGATATGACTGTTACTTGCCACTTGTGCAGAGTTTGTATGATATCTAGGTGTTGTTACGAATTAATAAACGATTTTTGGGAAGTTTTTTTTAGCGCATGTTGAGATTCTGGCTGAAAAGTTGTTTTCAATTAGAACACATCTAACATCTCAGCTCGCAAACGTACAACCTGAACATATGCATATGCGCGACTTCAGTATCTGAGCAGTTGAAAATGATGCTGAATGTTGTCAAGCCGTCAACCAACATTCCCACCTCTGAAGGGAAATTCATTGACAAAGCAGGTGAAGATGGTTGGGCCAAGACCCGACCCAAAGGAACGCCAAAGGGAAAGTGTGGACTGCAAATGTTGGAAATCAGAGGAGAGAGGTTGATGCTGGAAAAGCGTGGGATGTCAGGCAGCGTCCGAGGACCAGGAGAATGACGTTTCGGCCATGTGCCCTTATTGCTTATGAAGTTCGGATGCCGGAAACGTCGACACTCCGGTTCCTTGAATGCTGCATGACCTGCTCTGCTTTTCCAGTACCACACTCTCGACCCTTTGTAACTCCACTCTGACAAAGAAGGTCTGGATTCTCAAGCACCACCGGCTTCACAAGTGTGTCATGACACGTCAGAACAGGTTGATTAAAAATGTCACCTGCAGGAAAATCCAGAGTTTAAAGCAGACTGTGGTATTTTTGACAAATACACCGGTATGTT
>NW_025198140.1:1890-3910 GCF_004010195.1 Chiloscyllium plagiosum
ATTTTCTCTTTCCTGCATTTCAAGCTTCTGCTTCCAAATGATCTTTGGAAAACAAAATTGGCTGGTGAAAAGACATCTTAAATTGCATGCATCTATCACATCTCTTAAACCCTCTCGCCAACATAACCTTATCATTAAAATACTTGACTCCTCAAACCATTTTGTAAATTCCCATCCTGAACTGTCAGTGCTGGATTTTGGAAGGTTTTTTAACATTTGGATGGTTGAAACTCAAGCGAAGAGATGTAAATGTTTCTTCTGAATGTCTCTCAACACATTTATTTTATCATCTCATTTTACAGAAAAGTGGAAGGCACGAAAACCGAAGTGTTTCTCTGATCCCATTACTGTGTTATATTTTCAGGTACAGTAGATGTTAGTCCATGATCATCCATAACACTGCTCGCGATCATTGTCATTTTCCAAACTGTCGTATGTTAAATAATGAATATTTTAAATCTGTGTGTTAGTTTGCTGTTATTTCTCCCAGTCATGTTTAAGTGAGGGTTTCACCACTGCAGGTCCCTCAGCTTTGTGCTACTAATTTATTCCTCTCGTATACGTGGCCTCTTTCATAAGCATCACTCGGACTCTCCTCAGCTCCTGCTTGCTCCGGCTTGGGTTTTGGGGATGAGGCTATGGGGACACACAGAAGGATAGGAATTCAAGGGTAGCAAGGAAGATAGTTGTCCTCTTGACAGAGTGAGGGGATTCGGCAGGAACACTATCCCACAATGGACATTCACCAGATAAACAGAGAAACCAATTATATTTTTATGGGTGACGAGTGGGGTTTCGGGATGAAGGCGGTAGCAACAGACATTTGCTTGAAACCTCTTGGCTCCTCTCCACGGGGAAATGGAAAACTGTGTGGGAATGACAGTCGTGAACCAATTATAAGGGGAGGAGAAGGAGTTTCATAATTTTCCTACCGCAGTGCAAAAGGATGTGCGGTTTTCTAGTTGTTTGATGAAAGGATCTCTCAGAGTGGTTGCATGTTATTCTGACAGATTAAGGGATGAGCGGAGGGCGAATATTCAATTGTCGTCATGCACATTGCCACTAACACGGTGTGCAAATTAGGGGTGAGGACGTGGGGGCAGATAGCAGCGTGTTGGGAAGCAAACTCAACAGTGTGATCTCAAATGGAGTGATCTTAGAATGATGTTCAGTGCCACCTGCCCATTAGTGTAGAAACAGAAAGGTATATCGGGCAAAGGTATGGCCAAAGAGATGGTGCTGGAGGGAGACGGAGTGGAGTGGACGAGGTTCTGATCATGGACACTATTTCTTGCAGTGGAGGAATCAATCCACACTGGAGGCATCACAACTGGGCAGGGACTGAGATCATTGGGGTCGTGGGGCGGTGTGTTGTTTATTCACCCATGCATATACAAGGACTGTTTAGCTAGAATGGCAGTGTGCACCGTTTAAGCAAACCTGGTAAGAATGGGCATCACAACTGGGCAGGGACTGAGATCATTGGGGTCGTGGGGCGATGTGTTGTTTATTCACCCATGCATATACAAGGACTGTTTAGCTAGAATGGCAGTGTGCACCGTTTTGGTAAGAATGGGCCGCGGGAAAGCAAAAAGACAGGATTACATAGGAAACTGGACATTTCGCTTTTTAAAACGCTGGAAGCAGCTCTGAAGAGTTCCAATTTATAATCCTCTGGTTTAATGAGGACTGTGATTTACAATGCCTATTTATAATGTGAGCTTAGCAGTTCACTGCTGTTTACTAAGAGTCTGTCCGAATATCTGGAGAAATCGAGGCCATTATCTTTGTTCTAAGTCTAGCTGGAGATGAAACGACGAGAATCATTGCGTACAAATCTGTTTCTGAGTGAGGCAGTTTGCTGGAGCAGTGCAGCTGGCATTAGCTGCGGTGGTTTGGGTCCACCTGTGGACATGAGCAATGCAACAGCACTCACCATGAATGACCGGGTAAGGCACTTCAGGAAGAAACCGCTCACTCAGCGTTAAGTCAGTCGCATGAGGAATAGAAAATTGAGCAA
>NW_025198140.1:4535-5441 GCF_004010195.1 Chiloscyllium plagiosum
TATGCTTTGCTGATAGTTGGATTCCATCCTCGGGCAACTATCTTTGTGGAGATAGCACATTCTCTCCGTCTCTGCTGGGGTTTCCCTGAGTATTTCAGTTCCTCCGACAATCCAAAGATGTGGTGGTCAGCTGACTTGGCCTTGCTAAATTGATCACCGTGTTAGGTGCGTTAGTCAGGTGTAATTGTATGGTACAGGAACGGTTCTGTGTGGGTTATTATTTGGGAGATTGGTGTGGACTAGTTGGACCGAAGGTCCTGTTTCCATGCGGTCGGGGATCTAATCTAATCAGTATATACTGGTTTTCTTGCGAAAATTATTTTGTCAAAATGTTGTTGCAATGTCTGCTTCAGAAACAGTGGCTAAACAGCTTTGAGCTCCTGGAATTGTTGTGTTTTGTTGAATTAAACAAAAGCAGCACATGTGCGTGGACTCAGGCTCACCGGGACACAGGTTTTTAGTTGTCCCAGCAGTTTAAGTTGGGGTGGGGGGGAGGTATTGGTGAAAGATTGAAGCAGATAGACACAGATCTGTCCGTTTTGCTGAAAAAAACCGGCGTACTCTCTCTGCTGTTGTAGAGTTTTTTTTTCTTTTTTTGCATCTTTTCCTTTCTCCATGACTGAAGATAACCGGTTAAAAAGAAGAATCTGTGCTTATGGGAACAATAACAACAAATGCTGGAAAACACAGCAGGTTTGGCAGCATCTCTGGAGAGTAACCAGAGTTAAAGTTGCGTGTCCAGTTACACTTCATCAGAATTCATGGTTTTTCGTGATGCTGCTGCATTTTAACAGTTGAGGATTAGTAGTTGAAGAATATATACGTTTGGTCAACCTTTTAATGGATTGGAAATGATGTCAATTTTACATTCCTTGTTATATGTTAACTTTTTTTAAAGAATAATGT
>NW_025198141.1:0-2712 GCF_004010195.1 Chiloscyllium plagiosum
AGTGTCTCATGGATGCCCAGTTTCCATTTGCTCTCTACTACAGAAGTACGTCCTACTTCACACGAAGTACTGTCACATAACAGTGGGCAGTATCTTCAATATGAGGCTAAAGCGTTCCCTCCCCTAGTACTGTGCGCTCGGTGCTCCTACAGATATTGTCAGGGACAGACCCATCTGTGACAAGGAATATGATGAAAGTATTTCCCTCTTGTTGGTTTACATATCACTTCCCAAAATCTGGCAACTCTGTATGTGAGGGCCTTCCCCGCTCCATCACTGGTTGGATTGTGGACACTCTCATGCTGATGGACATTAAAGCTTCACATTCCGAGTACATTCTGAGTCATTGTCACCCTCACTGTTTCGTCCTATTTGTTTTAAACATCTAGGGTAACTGAGTTGTCATCGAGGGGTGATGTGAAAGGCAGTAGATGTTCATCATCAGGCGATTTCTTTGACGATCTTTGACCTGTTCCCATGAGATCTCACGGGTTCTGGAATCAATGTTGGGGTATTCCAGGATCATTCCTTTCTGACTGTACCGCACGGTGCTCCTACCGCTGGTGGGTCTGTCCTTTCGTTGGGAATGGATGTACCCTGTGATGGTGATGGTGAATCATAAAACATTACTTTTCAGGCCCGATTCTGTGCGTAATACAGTGTCAGACCGTTTCCTCATCGGCGGTGAGGTGTTTAAAATGCACAGCAGATCAGGCAGCAGCCGAGGACCAGCAGAATCGACGTTTCAGGAATGAGGCTTGTGGGCTGAGTAGCTGAGAGACAAATGGGAAGAAGTGAGTTCGGAGCAAGGTAGCTGAGAATGTGATGAGTAGAGCAAGGTGGGGATAATAGTGATATGTCGGAGAGGAGAGTGGAGTGGATGGATGAGAAACGCAAACGACAGATCAAGAGGGCATTGCCAAGTTGGAGGCTTGGGATTGGGTTAAAGGTGGGTGGAGAGGAATGAAGAATCTGGTGAAACGACAATGATCCCATTTGGCTTCATGGTCCCAAGGTGGAAGATGAGGCATTTCTCCCCCAGGGTTAGGGTTGTTGGTTTTGGCAATGGTGGAGGTTCAGGTCTTGCATGTCCTTGGTGGAGTGAGAGGGGGAGTTGAAGTTTTCTGCCAAGGTGCGGTGGGGTTGGTTGATGTGGGTGACACAGAAATGTTCTCTGGAACGATCTGCAAATTGTCATACAGTCTCCTTGATGTCCAGGGCACTACATTGGGTGCAACGTATACAGTAGATGACATTGGTCGAGGAATATCTATCGGATGCAGAAGATTGTTTTGGCGACTTGGACGGCGTTGGGGAGGAGGTTATGCAATCCTTGCAGTGGCAGTGGAGATTGCCGGGCGTGGGGTGTGAGATGGTGAGGAGGGGGTGGGGGATTTGGGAGCGTGGATCTGACAAAGGATTCGCATAGGAAATTGTCTCTCCAGAACGCTTTAATACTTGGGGAAAGGTTTCTTTGTCACTAGTGGTCGGATCCGTTTGGAGGTGGTTGAAAGTGGTGGAGGATGATGCGAATTACCCGGAGGTTGGTGGTGTGGAAGCTGAGGACCAGGAGGGATTGTCCTTGTTGCTTTGGCAGGAGCGGGGTTCAAGGGCAGAGGTGCGGGAAGAGCGACCACATGGGAAGGGAAATAGCGATCTTCGAAGAAGGAGGTTATCTGGACTGTCTAAGTTGGAATTGGTCCTCCAGGAAACAAATGCGCCCAGACGTAGAGCAATTTGGAATAAGGGACAGTGTTTGCACTGGATGTAGGAGGTGAAGAGGTGCAACCCAGGCAGCTGTGGGAGTCGTTCGTTATGCAGGAGTTCAATTGGTCACCAGAAATGGAGATGGAGAGGTGCAGGAAGAGGAGGGAGGTATCCAAGATGGTACGGGAAGTGGACAGAGGTGTCAGAGATGGTCCGCAAATAGGACACAGGTGCCAAAGATCGTCTGGGAAGGGAATGGAGGTGTTAGAGTTGCCCCACGAAGGGAAGGCGTATTTCCGAGATGCCCGGGAAGTGTCTGAGATGGTCTGTGAAGGGGAGGGAGGTGTCCAAGCTGGTCGAGGAAGGGGACCGAAGTGTTCAAGCTGGACCAGGAAGCTGAGGGAAGTGTCTGTGATGGTCCAAAAACTGGAAGGAGGTGTTTCAGAAGGCTCAGGAAAGGGAGGGAGCTGTCCGAGATGGTCCTGGAGGAGATGGAGGTGTCAAGGATTGTCCTAGAACTTGATGGATGTGTCGGTTATAGTGCAGGACGGAGAGGGAGGTGTCCAAAATGGTCCAGGAAGCTAGAGGGAGGTGTTCAAGTTGCTCCAGGAAGGGGAAGAAGCTGTCCAAGATGGCGCGGGATGAGAAGGGGTACGTTAGAGATGGTGCAGGTGAACGTGAGTTCGAGGTGGAAAGTGTTGCTGAAGCCGATGAACTGTTCAACCTTCTCGTGGGAGCACAAGATAGCGCCGATAAAGTTGTCAATGTTGTGGAGGAAAATTTGGGGAATGGTGCCGGTACAGCAACAGAATATTCCCCAGAACATTCTGTACTAGCTATTCGAGAACTGACATTCCCCGGAACATTCTGTACCCGACATCCTGTAGTTGCCATTCCCCAGAACATTCTTTACCAGCGTTTTACAAGTGATATTCCCCGGAACTCCCCTGAAATTCTGTGCCAAACATTTTATAAACAACATTCCACAGAATATTCTATCCCTGA
>NW_025198141.1:3348-5441 GCF_004010195.1 Chiloscyllium plagiosum
TGTATAATTTGTTTAATTTCCTTCCTCACAGTTAACTTAGTGGCGATCTACGTCATGCTTTATAAAGATTGTGGATTGTCTCTATGTGTCAGACGTTACCTGGGGTCAATGGCAGTGGCGGATCTAATGGTAATGATCCTTGATCTGATATTAAGACATATTCCCATTGTTTATGAGGAACAGTTTTATTTCCTGTTGGATATCCCCGTGTGTAACATCCACGCCGTCCTGCTTTATACAGCTACTGACTGTTCTGTCTGGTTCACCGTCAATTTCACCTTTGATCGGTTTGTTGCCTTATGTTGTCAGAAACTGAAAAGTAAATATTGCAGAGAGAAAATGGCGGCTGTGGTTTTGGGAGCAGTGACTGCGCTGAGCTGTTTGAAAAACACTTCATGTAATTTTATGTTCACAGTACAGTATCAGATGGGGAACGAGCCCTGGTTTTGTTATGTAACACTCGCTGTTCAATACAGCCATGTCTGGGTCACAATCGAGTTCCTCCACCACATTCTAACCCTGACTCTCCCATTTCCCCTGATTCTGCTGCTCAATAATTTCACTGTTCGACACATTTTAGTGACCAGCAGATTCCGCAAGAGACTCTACGTTCAATCCAAGGGGGTCGCTCAGTATGACAAAGAAATGAGAAACCGAAAAATATCCGTCGTTTTACTGTTTGTGATCTCGGCCAATTTCATCATGTTACCGTCAAGGTTCGTGGTGTTTTCGACATGGAACCGGGTTGGATTATATTTTGTATAATCCTGTGTATCTCCATTGGTTTGTGCAGGAATTGGGCTTCATGCTGCAGCTCCTCAGTTGCTGCACAAACACCGTGATTTCTGTCTTGATCCAGACTAAGTTCAGACAGCAGCTGAAGAATGTGCTGAAATATCCCATCACCCAAATTCATCAATCAATCAAATTCACTCATATTCCAATCCATCTGGGATTTTCTCATTTCAGTTCAGCGTCTCACCGATTAAGCAGCCTGTCACGACGGTAACAGACGGAGGGTAACGCTGGTGGCCCAACATTCATCAACAGTGGGGTTACAGGGGCACTGCTCAATGTTTCACAGAATTCAGGGGCCAATGGGAAAAGACACCATCCCACAGACTGTATTTATCACTTCAACTTGTAAAAAGTAAAAAATGTTCATTAAAAAGTGCTGTCTAGCAGAATGTAAAATATTGTTGTTTGTCTTCGTGTTGAAGAAGCTGAGCTGGAGAAAGTCTCAGCCCCAGGTCCTGTTTCTTGGATTTAAGTCCGTCTGCCCTTGCTTGACGGGAGGGGAGTGCAGCACAGTGGGTGTGATGGTTGGGGAACTGTGCAGGGGAATTAGCTGGAAGACGAGGGAGTGTGCGGTGGAGTGAGCATGATGATGGGAGAGTGTATGAGAAAGGACAGCGACAGTGAGAGTGTGCGGGGGAACTGTGACGATAGGGTAGTGTGCAGTGCAGTGGGCGTGATGGTGGTGGAGCATATGGCGAAGGAGTGTGACGGTGGTGAGGTGTTAAGGGGAGTGAGCGTAGCAGTCGGAGAGTTTGAGAGAGCGAGTGCGAGACAGCGGGGTAGCGTGCGGGGCAGTGAGCTTCACAGTGTGGTTGTGAACAGGAGAATGTGCATGATGGTGGGGAAGTGTCTGGGGTAGTAAGTCTGATGATGGGGGAGTGCGCAGGGGAGTGAGAGTCATGGTGGAGGAATAGGCGTGGGAATGGGTGTGACAGAAAGTGTGTGGGAGAATGCGCATGATGGTGGAGGAGTGCGAAGAGGTATCAGCATGAACTTGAGGGATTGTGAGTGGGAGTGAGCATGATGTTGGGGGAATATGCGGCAAAATGAGCGTGGTGGTGGAGAAGTGTATGGGGAGTGAGCATGACGTTGGGGAAGTATGCAGGAGAGTGAGCATGACCTTGAGGGAGCGTGCATGGGAGTGTGTGTGACAGTGGGGGAGTGTACGGAGATAAGTATAACACTAGGAGAATGTAGCTGGGATGTGCATGGTGGTGCAGGATTGTGCAGGGGAGTGTGTGTGGCAGTGGGAAAGTGTGCGGAAGAGTGAGAATGACATGGGGGAATGGGTGGGG
>NW_025198142.1:0-3997 GCF_004010195.1 Chiloscyllium plagiosum
ACAAACACCAGCGCACATGCACACACACACGGATAACAACCTAATGAAGCTGTACAGTGTCTTAAGACTGGATCAGATCCTGACCTTTATGGGTGCCCTCGAAGAGCTACAGCCCCCCTACGAGATCCACTTCGCGAAGATTCCAAGTCAACGGTCGCCGCCTCAGGTTCTGCTGAATCACCAATAGCATATCGTACCAACAATCAATTGAAAAGAATCCCTAAAGAAGTCGAGACGATGTCCCAGTACCTTAAGCACCTCACAAAAGTCGATAACGTCTATTGTGGACTGATACCATCCAAGGACATAACGACGGCAGAGATCACACCGTTTGAGGCACTTGAGGAGCAGCTTTATCAATGGAATGAATTACGAAACAACAAGGTAGGTAACAACATACGTGTATTACCTGGGACACGGGAAAGCTGAATTAGATAGAACAATACATGATACATGCTGAAAAATTGCTGGCTCAAGGGAACCATAACCGGAAATTAAAGATGGAACAGCAATCACATAAACCTCAGCTTATTATGATGCACATGGTCGTTCAGTCGTTGGAGGGAGGAACTGCGGGAAAAGAGAGAGGCACAGGTGGAGTTCGCAAAAGAGGAAGGGATCGCGGAAGTGCGCTTGCAGAGATAGATCTGGCTGGTGCTTTGTTTGCGGAGCAATGGACCACTGGTTGATTCAGTGCCCGCACAGACAGCCTCAATCGGTCCTGGAGGCTGGACAGCATGGTGACTGACAGGGGACGACTGAGGTTGAGGTGGGCAGGCCACAAGGTACAGGTAAACCTCTTTCCTTTATACTTGGCAACGAATAATCCCTTATGGTAATCACTTCTACTAACCTAACGGGCACTGAGATGTGTCCCAACTCTATATTGAACATTGAGATTGCGAAGTGTGGACAATATGTTCAATATAACAATGATGCGTATATGTCGATGCCTAACTCTATGTTATATATGGCAGGTACACCAGTTACCTTTTTGGTAGATACATGGCCAGCACATTCACTCCTCAAATCAAGACAGTTCAGAGAGGTGACGCCAATAAAGATGAGTGGAATGTTCCTGAACTCAATGGAGGCATCAGGCGTCGTGATATGAAAGAGTTTTACCGCACCCATATTGTGTGAAATCAGTAATGTGTATACATTCTAATTCTCAATTTTGTTAGCGGAATTCTGTCCTTTACATTTGATGGCTCGGGGTCTCATAGTGAGACTGGGGTTGTATTTGCTCAGTACTCCGACGGGCTTGCAGGTAATTCAAAGGGAAGATTCACAAGTGTAAACTGCAAAATACAACCCACGACCCCTGGTGTATGTCTGTGAGTGGCGATTAAGCCAGAGAGCAATGAGTTCAGTGAGCAATTCACTCACCCTGGAAGCAGGTAACCATGTTAATCCTATTAACACCGATTTTTTTTTTGCGGGAATATGCTGCACTGCACAGCACACATACACTGCGGTGGCCCCGAGGAACCATAAGAGAAGTATTGGTTAAACCAGGAGATTGTTAAACCAGGTCAGTTGTTATTGTGCGAATTTTATTGAAGGGATGGCAGATGTGCAGTCAGTGTGAACTTTTGTCAAGTACCTATGACGGCAAATAAATTCTATATTTTTGATGTGGAAGGCTACGCTCCTCGCGTGTCACTGGCGAAGGTGTCCAGTGACTGCTGGCAGGATTTGGAGCTATGGGTACTAAAGGCATAAAGAACGAAATGTTGGGTGTACTGGGACGATGTGGGTATGTGGTTTAATGCAGATGTGCGGACATATAGGCAGAAATTAATTTGTCCAATTTACATTCAGGTAACCCCCCCGAGCCCTGAAGAGCCTAGAAGGCTGGCCTGGCGATTCCCTAAGATAAATTCTCAGACTCAAGATTAATAACGGTCCCTACTGAATTATGCATAAAAGGAAAACATGATTTGCGGCTTATATGAGGTTGTGAACCAATACGAGTAACCACGAAGTCGGAGTATCGTCCTTGCAGGGCACAATAGAGTTACAACCCATGAACGTAGTTACTCCAGTCTTTCAATCCTTCCCAAAGGCTAGAGAAATAATCCCCTGTGTAAACTCACCGGTGAGAACTCCCATTTTTCTGATCAAAAAGGCAAAAATTCCAAGTGAACCGGAGGAATGGAGGTTTGTTCAAGACCTGCAGGTAGTCAATAACAGTGTTGTCCCGCGCGCATCAAATGTTCCCAAACCCTATACTGTATTAGTTCAATTTAGACCGGACAGTAAATGGCTCGCTGCTGTGCATTTAGCAAATGCATTCTTTAGTGTAACGGTGCACCCAGATAGTCAATTCTGGTTCGCTTTTTCATTCAAAGGGAAATCCTATGAGTTCACACGACTTTGTCAATGTTACTGTGAGTCACCCACCATATATAATGAGGCTCTACGCAGGAGTCTGGAGACTCTTGTTTTAACCCCTGGGTCTGCGCTTCTGCAATCTGTAGACGATTGCTTAATAGTAGCACCGACAGAGGAACAATGTGAGAAGGATTCCTTTGCATTGCACGAGGGAAGGGAACAAAGCCAGTCTCGCAAAACTTCGATTTATGCAACCAGGTGAAGTTCTTCAGTCACTTAATATCTGAACAAGGCAAGGCCATTGGTCAAGACAGAGTGCAAGTAATTCAGCAAATTCCAAGGCCTCACATGAAGAAACAATTGCTATTCTTTTTTGGCATACGCTCCTACTGAAGAACGTTTATCCCACGTTACACAAATCTTGGGGCGCCCTGAAGTGACATGGCCCATGGAAAAGGGTAGCAGAACCCAGGTCCGTTGCAATGGATCCCAGCGGCCGAGTTGAATTGAAAAAGACGTTTCAAAGTACACCTACACTGGGGATTCCGAATCCAAACAAGCCTTCTGTCAAAGGTTGATGAGAAACATGGCTGCATGACATCTGTGTTGTTGCAGGATCATGGGGGAAAATTCAGGTTGGCAACTTATTTGTCGGCTAAGCTAGACCTCGTAGCGGCAGGATTGCGTAAATGCCTGCGAGCTGTGGTTGCAGCTGAAAAGGCTGTTGCAGTGTCCAGGGATATAATCGGGTATGGCGACTTAACCAAACTGATCGCACATGCCGTATCCTTACTGCTTTCCGAGCAAAAGACAGCACATACGTCGGCAGCACGTTGACTCAGATACAATACTGTGTTATTGGAGAAGCCTAACATTGCAATAAAACGATGTAACGTCCTTAATGCTGCTAATCCTCTCACTAGAGAAGGAGACGGAGACCCACATGATTGTATCGCTGTAATTAATGAAATGTGCTGCCTAGACAAGACTTGCAGAATTCACCACTTCAGAATCTAAATATGGTGTTTTTTGTGGATGGGTCAGCATTCAGGAGCAAGGAGATAGGCCAGAATTTTATTGGACATGCTGTAGTAACTACCCATGAGGTATTCAAAGCGGGATCACTCGCTTCTCAACTGTCAGCGCAAGCAGTGGAGCTGATTGCCTTGACTGAGGCATGTAAATTGGCTAAGGGAAACACAGCCAATAGCAGATACGGTTCGGAGTTGCACATGATGTTGGAACCCTGTGGAAATACAGGGACTTCTTGACCTTCACCGGAAAGCCCATCACACACCGTGATCAGATTTCTGACCTCTTGGAAGCGGTCGTATTGCCTAAATCAATCGCTGTGTGTAAATATGATGCCCACAGGAAAAATAACGATTCCGTTTCTCAAGGAAATGCAAGGGCAGACTCAGCGGCAAGGACGGCAGCCCAGCAGCCGGTAAATGATCGGTTTGACATGGGAATGACAAAAATCCTTACCCCAACAGCAGACGTAAGGGAGTCACAGTCGAATTCCAGGCTTGAAGACACGTTTGAGTGGGAAAAAGCAAAGTTCAGTTTGAGGTAAGGGGTATGGTGTGGCCCCAATGCTAAACCTTTTCTACCACGATCATTATTTCCATTCTATGCCAAACTGACACACGGTAAGGAA
>NW_025198142.1:4327-5441 GCF_004010195.1 Chiloscyllium plagiosum
CTGTACGTTTGTTATCCACACGTTTCATTACCTGGCTAGGTAACATCATCAGTGGCCACCTCCAAGAGAAGCGAAGATGTTGTCTCCTGTTTTCTATTTATATGTTTGTCCTGTATGGGGTTCCTGGGGTTCGTGGTGATGTCATTTCCTATTCATTTCTGAGGGGTTGACAGATGGTAAATCGATTTATGTGTTTGTTTATGGCGTTGTGTTTGGAGTGTGAAGCCTCTCGGAATTCTCTGGTGTGTCTGCATATACAGCAAACTGACAAACACTGACCAAATAGTGGGCAGCACGGTGGCACAGTGGTTAGCACTGCTGCCTCACAGCGCCGAAGATCCGGGTTCAATTCCCACCTCAGGCGACTGACTGTGTGGAGTTTGCACATTCTCCCCGTGTCTGCGTGGGTTTCCTCCGGGTGCTCCGGTTTCCTCCCACAGTCCAAAGATGTGCAGGTTAGGTGAATTGGCCACGCTAAATTGCCTGTAGTGTTAGGTAAGGGGTATGGGTGGGTTGCGCTTCGGCGGGTCGGTGTGGATTTGTTGGGCCGAAGGGCCTGTTTCCACACTGTAATGTAATCTAATCTAAAAAAAATACTTAACTACACCAGCAACCAAACCAACACGCAAAAAGGTAGCTGTATCAGAACACTATTCCAACGAACCACCACACATTTCAGCACAGACAAATTTCGGAAAACAGAGGAGAACCACCTATACAACGTATTCAAGAAGAATGGATACTTCAAAAATACAGTCCACAGATTCCTCAGGAACAAACCACGATAAGTAGACCTAACACAGCCAGAAACCCTATCGACGTTTCCATACATCAATGAAGTCTCAGAAGTGGCAGCCAGACTACTAAGACCTCTCGGAATCCCACCAACAGTCTCAAACAAAACTAACAAATTTAAAAGACCCAGTACAACCCATGGAAAAAATCAACGTCATATACAAAATTCCATGCAAGGACTGCTGCAAACACTACATAGGACAAACAGCAAGAAAGTTAGCCACCAGGATACAGAACACCAGATAGCCACAAAAAGACACGACCCACTCTCCCTCGTAGCCCTTTTCACGGATGAAAGAAAAACACCATTTCGTCTGGG
>NW_025198143.1:0-5442 GCF_004010195.1 Chiloscyllium plagiosum
TGTCCTCGGCAGAGTGGGAGGTGGAGTTGAAATTTTGGGCTACAGGGTGGTGTGGTTGATTGGTGCAGGTGTCCCGGGGATATTCCCAAAACCGCTCTGCTCGGAGGTGTCCAGTCTCCCCAATGTAGAGGAGACCACATCGGGAGCAACGGACACAATAAATGATACTGGTGGATGTGCAGGTAAAACTTTGATGGATGTGGAAGGCTCCTTTCGGGCCATGGATGGAGGTGAGGGAGAAGGTGTGGGCGCAGATTTTGCAATTCCTGCGTTGGCAGGGGAAGGTGGCAGGATGGGAGGTTGGGTTGTAGGGTGCGTGGACCTGACCAGGTAGTCACGGTTGCAAGCTTAAAATTTTGGTATCTCATCCAATGTCAGGTTGCTCCTTTGCAGTATGACGACGGGTTTGGTATTTATGCAAGTTACTATATATGTAATTAACTTTCACTTATCACTTCTCATCGTATTATACTGAGCTGACAGCAAACCACGTTTGGTTTTGATTTAACCACAACGAATTGAATCCAAGTCACTGATACTATAATCTTTAAAAATATATATTACGATGGAGTGACTTCAGATGTCAGCTCATAAGAAACAGGTTGTGTTCTATTCTTTGGTTTAACAAATGCAGTGGAAAATCCAATATTAAGTCCTTCAAAGATAAGATTCCTGTAAATCGTCATCTGTATGTGTTGAATGTAATGATATCCTTAAGTTTTACTGATTCCAATAAAAAGAGTGATGTTCCCTATTACTGCCGTTTATCCGGGAGAGAACATTGATCACTTCACTGCCTCACACACAAATACAACGGGGCATGCCGGAAATCCGAAATGAAACCGACTCTCGCATCATTTGTGGAGAGAAAATAGAACAAAGTAGGCATGAAAGAATAATTGTGCTCACAGATGATGCCAGGCTTGCTCTGATTTCCCAGCAATGTGTATTTCTGTTGTCATAATCACTGGAAGTGAATTTTGTTCCTCATTTACAATGACCAACATGCCGCAATGTGCAACGAGTCTAAGAATGAAGATGAATGAAAGAAAGGAATAGTTAATACAACAGAATTTGAATGCACACTCGAATCATTGCTATTCCGTTAATAGTACACACCTAGAGGCATAGCATTCATCCATAAACTCCATCTACAAACACATCGACCTGGACCCAATATACCAGCCACTACAGCGGACAGCTGAAACTGACAACCGAAAGCGGCAGGGACAGACCACTATAAACACCGGAGGAAACATCAAAGAAGCGCTTCGCATGAAGCTCCCAAGCACTGACGATGTCGCCTAGCCAGGGGACGAAACGTTTGCAACAAAAACTTCCAGCTCGGCGAACAGAACCACAACAATTCACACATTTTCAGTCGAACGCTAAACTATCGAATGACAGAAATACAAAAATACTTTCTGGCATAAGGAGCCTATTCAGTCCATAGTAAATGCACATGCTTTTCAATTAACAATGCCTGATGGCACTATGTCCAACCATTCTGCTTCCTTGAACATACAACGGACTAACTTGAAGATTTATAGCTTTAAGAGAAATAACATGGACAAAAACAAATAGCTTTACTCAGATTAGAAACTTACCAGGAACTCCAATGATGGCAAGGATCAGATAGTATACTTTCCTAACCATTTGAATAGGGAGATGCATTTTTTTCGCGTGACGTATTGTGTCCTTGCCTGTCTGAACAATAGTTTGAAATAGGCTGTGAACCAATTCATTGCGAATGCGTGATCCTTATGTATTCCAACATCTCTCACTGGAATCGGTGGTTGTGAAACTGTACATAATGGGTTTTACGTCCCTTGAACAAACAGTTTGTTGATGACAAGCTAATTTCCAGAGCGAAAGCATTTTCATTGCTGATGTCATTATGCCGCTCCTCCCTGTCCACTCGATAAGACTAGGTATATCTCTCCATCAAGAAGTTGACATTGTAGCTTGCCTTACAGTTTACTGGTGATGGTGTATCATGCACGCTGTTTCAGGAAGGTCTACTCTTTCAACTCACTGACTTCCCACAATTGGCTGAACAACATTTTGGGCAGTGTTTATATCGGTTTGAAGCTGGCATTGAGTCATTATGAATGGAGTATTGAACTCGAAATGTTCCCTGTGCTTTTTTCATTTCTTCACAGATGGTTCCAAGCCTTGTGTGTTCACCAGAAATTTCTCTTTAAGCTTAATGAATCAGCATATCCGCTTTACACTTTCATGTTCTCTCAAGTATGCATGCCAATCAAAAGTACGCACTTACATAATGTTCAACAATACACAATTAAATGATTAATAATGGATACTTCACATGTCTCACGTTAATGTGTACAACGCACTAAAGCATTTTAACACTTCTAGATGCCGAATCCAATGCATAATAGAATGCTTTTCATTGACCCTTGCCGCTGGTTTAACATTATCTGACATGTACCATTGTTGTCGAAGTTTCTTTTGCCCCATAATGAACAAGTATTTTTGTTCTGTCAGTCGTATTCCTGTATTTGATTGGCTGTTTGTTTTTGGATTTTAGCAGTTTTTCGTTCTGGTACTGGAAGTGTTTCAGCTTACTTCGCCTTTCTTTTGGCATTTTATATTTACCAAAGGAGCATAATTAATAATGAGAAAAGCAAGTCATCCACTTGCTCTGCCGTATCCTAAACCATCCTTGCTGGCATGAGCAGTTTCTCCCTTTTCGCTTTGAAATGCAGAGATTTATTCAAATGTTGAAATGATCAGTACAGATTTTAGCTGCACATTTTTGGTAACCACACATGTGGTGACCCATATAAGCATAACTCCTGTCACTAACATTATGCTCTTGAAAATGTCCTATCAGTCTGTTACACAGTTTCCTGAAAAAACAAGGTTATATCACAAATGTCAGGTTCAAGTTTGATTTGTAATAGTAAGTGACCCAGGAGCTAGATCCACTTGTACAAAGCCCCGATGGATATGTTGCAGGTACAGATTGATATTAGAGCGATTTGCATAGTTTCTATGATAATGTTACGAGCGGATTCAACGACAAACACTGAATCATCGCACAGAAAATCAAACATATGAGTTGAATTTGCTCATTTTCACTGAAAATCTGTCATCACCAAAGAAGGTCATTTGTATACAATGACTCAAGTTTCAGATGCAAGCCACACACTTTTCCCTACAACCTCCTTAATTCAGTTTGTTTTTTTTGTAAATCATGTGGGTACATTGAGGATACAGCAGTTCACTGAAGAAAGGAATCAGCAGAGTGAAAATGGGACACGTGACACTTTTGGTTGAGAAAATTCGGTTAATGTAGAGATTCTTCAAGTATATCAGGATAAATGACTAGAGAAAGAATAGGACATCTCAAACCAAAGTGAGCATGTATGTGTCGAACTGCAGCAGGTGGCTGAGGTCCTGAATGAATATTTCTACTCTAGGTTTACAGTGGAGAAAGACCTGAAGATTTGGGAATGTGGAACCAATAGTGATAATTTATTGGGGACAACGTATAGCACCGTAGAATATGTGTTGGATTTATTAGAATGTATGAAGCTGGATAAATCTCCACGTTCAGAACAGTGATATCCACGAACGCTGCAAGAGGCTAGAGAGTAAATTGCGGGGTCCCTGGCTGACATTTTTGCATCATTGGTATCCACGGATGAAGTCCCAGAAGACTGGAGAGTAGCAATTCGTGTCCTTCATTCAGGAATATCTGCAAAGAAAGGCGTGGGGGCTATATACCAGCACACAGAAAACTTGTCGTAGGAATTTACTTAGGAAGCTTCTGAGACACGACAGAGTAGAGACATACGCATTTGGAAAGAAATGTTTTGAGCAGGAATAGGTAGCCTGGCTTAGTGCGTGTGAGATCAGGCCACACAAATTTGTTGATGTTCTTTGTTTAATTGAAGAGAAAGTTTGAAGCAGTCAGAGTGTTAGATACAGTCTCCATGGAATTCAGTTAGGCCGATGATTGGATTCCTCATCAGAATCTGTTCTGGAAGGTTGAACTGCTTAGAGTCGAGGCAGAGCTGTCAAACTGGATGCACAATTGGCTTCATGTTCGGAAGCAGAGTGCAATAAAAGAAGAATGCTTGTTGCACTGCAAATCTGTGACGGGTGAAGTGCCTCAGTGGTCGATGCTGGGCCCATTCCTGTTCACTATTTTTATCAAGGACCGAGAAATTTCAAATGCTGTTTAACATAGATAAGCGTGTGGTCTTCCACTGTGCTAAGTTAAAGCAAGGTACGAATTGACCAAGTTAGGCGAACTGGTAGAGATTAAGGAGCGCACAGGAACAGTGGGATCTTGGTTTTCAGGTACATGTTTCTCTGAGAGAAGGAATCATAGGCGGATAAGGCAGTGAAGACACACTGGCCTTCATCAGTCAGACTATTGAATATAGAATTGCCAAGTTAGCTTGCAATTTTACAGGACGTTAATGGGGCTAGAATTGGAATATTGTGTTGAGATTTCTTTTCTCTCATTTTGCTAAAGGAAGGATGCTATTAAACTGTAAAGACTGCAACGAATATTACGTGAGTGTTGCCAAAACCTAAAGGCCTAGGTTACAGGGAGCGGTTGGACAAGCGAACTGAATTCTTACTTCTATTTCTTACTGAATTTTAGACAATCCTGACCGTTAAGACGAACTCCTACAGACAAAATGTTTCAGTCCACTTTTCTGCCAGTTGTATCTGACGATCCTACTGTGCCAGATTTTTTTCTCCTTTTTTTCTGATGATTGTATTCGGAAATGCAAAAGTTGTGTTAGGTTCACAGACATAACACAAATGCACAATGCAACAGGTAAGTGATAGGCCCCTCTTCACACCGCGCACAAGAATCAACATCTACTAGATTGTGAGACACCATGTCTGTCAGCTCAAAAAGCTTTCCATGTGTGTTCGCTCACTTGTTAGCCTTTCTGAGGAAACATTTACCCCACCACAAACTTGGCACCTCCTCCTCCACACACTTTGCCAAGCTCTGAGATTTTGTCTGATTTTAGATCCATTACTATCAGTCATTCCTTCCCCTTGTTTCACTGGGGTGTAGAGTCAATGAACCGAGTGGAATGTCCCAGAAGCTCTCTTTCTGAGTCTTTAACTCTCGAACTATTACAGAGGATCCAGGAGATGTGTTGTTCTCAATTCTCCCTGTTTTTCAGTATTTCCCATTGGGTGAATTGGCAATACTGTGGACCAGGCCAAACTCCGTCAAACAATGTTAAAATGGCTCCCCGGACCGTATTTGTTTTCTTTTATAAGGCGGATGTGAGTGGATAATGCAGGAGGTACACAACTGTTGAAATCACTCGGCTCCCAGCAGAACAGAACCTCAGCCAACAGTGCAGTTAAACACGAGTAAAGGACAATAGAATTTAGCACAACCTCACCATTTGTAAACCTACCGATTCGATGTAGCAA
>NW_025198144.1:0-1444 GCF_004010195.1 Chiloscyllium plagiosum
CCCCCGCCACGAGCTCGAGAGCACAGGGACGTCACAACATCCACATCCCACCGATGTAAGGAGCAATGTTCAGTGAAGGGCAATTCACACGTTAAATCCACGGGCATCTCCTTTTGCTCTACACAACTTAGAAGCCGTGGCCCTGATGCCATCTCCCTTTTGTGTCGAGCTGGTACAGATGGGATCCCCACGGTCTCGGTGGGCAGGATGGTGGGCTCACAACACATCGTCACAACCACTTCCCAGGAAGGGAGCACGGAGACCCCCTCCTACACCTCCCCCTGTAAACAGCTTGGATACTGAAACTAATCTGTGATAGTTACTTCCCTTCCCACTTGTCCTGATACCTTCGATAAACTGTGGTCATTGTCTTTCATCGTCTTTCCTCCCAAAGTGTATCACCTCACTCAGCTCTGCATTGATCCCCAGCTGCGATACACCTGAACAGTACACCAACGTGTCACTGTCCTGTTAGAGTTCCACACTGTCCTCCATAGACTTCAGAGTTCTTCCAGGTTTGGTGCCATCTACAAACACTGAGATTGTTATAGCGTCACAGTCCCCCTGAAACAACTGAAATCCTGCCCCACACTCACGAGTGTGAGCAAGTGAAATACTGCTATATTCCCACGGGCAGAGTTGAATAATGACATGCTGTCAATGGAGCAACAAAACTCCTGACACACACCAGTCGGAGCAAATGAAATATTGACAAACCACAAAGCAAAAGAAACCCGGATAGGATCCACTTATCAATACTCATCAGGGTTTAATGTGATGAAGTTGGAAGTGTGTACTGTACCTTTAAGAGAGAGGGAATGCTATTCTGAACTGAGAGCTTACAAGCACCTGTGATATGAGAGGATGGCAGACCCAGAAACAGTATATTGCTATAGAGCTGGAGTCGGGTAATAAGCAGTTAAGAGAAAGGGGGTCCCAGAGTTGTGAATAGTTAATGTAAAACGTTCATTTTCAGAGTGAAAAAATAAATTGATATTTTTATTTAAACAGTGGAATTTGGGAGTTCTCTGTCCCTCATATTTTAACAGTTTACGAGGCGAATTGAGCATTTCTTTATGTTTCATTTAAGTTACCAGATGAGCTTCAGGCAATGCCCTCACCATCCCCGTGTGTGTCCCTGTGTGGGGCAGGTCTGGCAGACTCTGTGGTGATTAAAGTAATGCAATGACACCCCCTGCTGGCCTCCACACGCCACTGCACAGACATTGGCAGAGGGTGAAAACCAACAGGGATTCATTCAGAGAGGGGGAGGGAGAGGGCAGCTGCCCACAACACCATCCAAACTGATGTCTTATCCATGTACTGATCTAAATGTCCTTTAAACATTGTAACTGTCCCTGCTTTCACCACTTCCTCTGGAAGTTCATTCCACACACAAGCCAGCTTCTGTCTAAAATAATTACCTCTCATGACTTTTGTAAAT
>NW_025198144.1:2203-5442 GCF_004010195.1 Chiloscyllium plagiosum
GTGAGAGTTGGGTAATACTGATCGGTGTTTTGGGGCCAGAAATTATGGTCTTTCTCCGTCTCTGGTGATTAGTAATAAATACCTATTCGAGACCCTTCATAGTGCAGAGTGTGTCTGCAGGGTTTCTTTCCCTAATTATGCATACAACAGATAATAGCAATTAAAGATGTTCATAGTTAATTTCGATGGCACAGCACGTACACTCAATATCCTAAGTTGAGACAAATATCTTGCATTTGTTTAACAATACAAAGTGTTTTGTGTAATTCAGTAATAGTAACCTGATTATAATAAATCCACACCGAGCTGAAAGCTGACACTTAGAATATGACCCAAAATCTGGGTATACCAGTGTCCCTGCCTCTGAGCTAGTACTCTGGATTTGATTCTAATTCCTGAATTCGTGCGGTAGTGCTCATAGCTCTGAACTTGAAGGTCTGGATTCAAATCCCGCCTGTTGCAGAGGTATGTCGCAGCATGTCAGAGACCATTTTCTTGTCAGCATATGGCTCTGTGTATGACAGCAGCAATGATGCACCGACATGGAGCAGGGAATGTGATGGAGACATTGTTTGGACAATGTACAAGGAGAACTCACATGGTCAAGTTTGGGAGAGGATGACATTATTGTGTAATTCAGCTCAGAGAGGGAGAAAATGTAATCTGCCCTATTACACTCTCTTTCCTTCATTGTTCCTCATCACAGCAATGTGTGCGAGCTAAAAACAAAACGCTACAGTCATCGTTACCATTCTCGTTTTCATAGAATTCCTGCAGTGTAGAAACAGGCCCTTTGGCCCAACACATACATACCAACCTTCTAAGACCCGTTACCCTACGTTTAACCCTGACTAATTTAACTAACCTAAAAATCCCTGAACACTGTGGACAATTTAGCACGACCAATCCACCTAACCTGCACAGATTTGGACTGTGGGAGGAAACTGGAGCACCCAATAGAAGCTCACACAGACAGGGGAGAATGTGAAACTCCACGCAGATAGTCGCCCGAGGCTGGAATCAAACCCAAGTCCCTGGTGCTGTGAAGCTGCGATGCTAACAACTGAGCCACCGTGCTGCTCTTTTGGCGATCCCTGACGAGAATTCATTGGAATCTCCTCACTGCCTATGCAAAGGGAATTCAGCCAAATCCAACTGTTCCGGATGAAGTCCCATTTCTAGCAACTTGTGCGAGTAGAATATCTTCAGAATAACATTTTGGACAATCTCTCAATTTTTACTTTTATCAGAAGTTACACTAATATCTGGGCAAAGTTTCTTCAACTTGAAATTGCAGATATTTTGTTCATGTGTGTGTGTGTGTTGTGTTTGTGTGTGTGAGTGAGTGTGTGTGTGAGAGTGTATGTGTGTGTGTGTGTGAGAGAGTGTGTATGTATGTGTGTGCATGTGTGTGTGTGTGTGTGTGAGTGTGTGTGTGTGTATGCATGTGTTTGTGTGAGAGTACAAAGAAGAAAGAAAATTTACAGCCCAGCAACAGGCCGTTCAGTCCTCCAAGCCTGAGCCGATCAAACTCTACTATCGAAAACTGTTGGTCAATTCCTAAGCATTTGTATCCCTCTGCTCCCCATCTACTCATGCATTTATCCAGATGCATCTTAAATAAATCTAACATGCCTGCCTCTACCACCTATGATGGCAACGCGTTCCAATAGCCCAAACCTCCGTGTGAAGTACTTACCGTGTGTACCTCCCATAAACTTTCCACCCCTCACCTCGAAACCGTGACCTCTCGTTATTGAATTCTTCACCCTGAGAAAAAAGCTTGTCTCTATCCTCCCTGTCTATACCCTTCATGATTTTGTAAACCTCAATCAGGTCCCCCCTCAATCTCCTTTTTTTCTGACTTACTCAACCTTTCTTCATAGCTAGCACCTTCCATATCAGGCAACATCCTCGTAAACCTTCTTTGCATGCTCTTCAAAGCGTCCACATTATTTTGGCAATGTGGCGACCAGAACTGTACACAGTATTCTAAATACGGCCGAACCAAGGACTTGTACAATGTTAACATGACTTGCCACTTCTTATACTCAATACCCTGCCAAATGAGGGCAAGCATATCTTCTCGAATACTCTATCCACCTGTGCAGCAACCTTCAGGGTACAATGGACCGACACTTCCAGATCTCTCTGCACATCAACTTTTCCCAAGGCTCTTCCGTTCGTTGTAGAATTCGCTCTCGAATCAGTCTTGTCTACATGCATCACCTCACATTTGGTTGGATTAAAAACCATCTGTCAAGTTTCTGCCCAACTATCCAGTATATCCTCCTGTATTCTCTGACAGTCCCTTGTGCTTTCTGCTCCTCCACCCATCTTCGTGTCTTTTGCAAACTTGCTAATCATACCAACAGTGCCCTCTTCCAGATGATTTATACATATTACAAACGACAATGGTCCCAACATTGACCCCTGTGGAACACCACGACTCACCTTTCTACATTTCGGGAACCTCCCTTCAACTACTACTCTCTGTCTCCTGTTTCTCATACAGTTCTTTATCCACCTAGCTAAAACAACCTGCACATCATATGACTTCAATTTCTCCATTAGTCTACCATGGGGAACGTTTGTGTGTGCACGTGCCACTGTTTTTAGAAAGGGAAATATCCATTCTTTATTTGCAATATCCAAACCGCTTGTCATTCATCTTTCTATCATAGTTTGAGTAACATTGCTCTGGATTATAAAGGTGCTATTTCAGCTTATTAAAGAAACTAGCCTGACTTGTTCCTAAAACTGACCCTGACCCGGTCTGAGACTAACATCATCGGCTATCTCACCAACCTGGTTATATTTAACATCTATTGTGAGCAGTGGAGGAGTGGGTCTAGAAAATGAAACAGTGACCCAAAAAGCAAGGTAATTATAGACCGGTGAGCCTGATGTCAGTAGAGGGTGAATTGTTGGAGGGGATTCTCAGGGACAGGATTTACAAACATTTGGGAAGGCAAGGGCTGATCGGAGTTGTCAACGTGGCTTTCTGTGTGAGAAATCTGGTCTCATTAATTTGATTGAGTTTTATGAAGAGGTGACAAGGAACACTGGCGAAGGCAGTTTGGTAGACATTATCTACATGGACCTCAGTAAGGTGTTCACAACATTCCGATTGGTAGATAGATTAGGAAGTTTCGTTCAGAAGGGATACAGAGGAGCTAGTCACAATTGGCTTGAAGGAAGAGAGGTTTTTTTCAGGCTGGAGGCTTGTGAGCAGCAGT
>NW_025198145.1:0-519 GCF_004010195.1 Chiloscyllium plagiosum
CAACTTTGTAACTGGGTGTGGGGTCAGCAGAGTCATCGACTCATTGGGCTGAATCTAACAATAGTTTGTCTCAGTGACATTTTCATTGAGTGTGACAGAGGGATTGTATGTACGAGACTGAACTCGTTTCATGGTGCTATCTTATCGAACTCACCTCATTAACTACCCACGCAATCTCATAGTGTTCCTCGCATTCAATGCCACCCCGATTCTCCAACCCAACATGGCTGGAGGGACTCACCATCGCACTGATGTCCCTGGCTATTCTATGATCACTGACAGTGATGCCATCTTTCAAAGGCCAATGGGCACACTGTTGTAATTCCTCAGTTTGGAGCCACCCTGCATAGTTGACCCCGAGCATGGCAGATAAGGGGAACTAACACCACGACTTTTCAACAGGGGCCCAGAGGTCCTTGTGGATGGGCTAGAACAGGGGGTCCATTCTCTTCCCAAAGGAGGCCTGAGCATTGTCTGAGCTCACCACCCAGCTCAGTGCAGTATCTGCGGTCTCTCCCT
>NW_025198145.1:865-5443 GCF_004010195.1 Chiloscyllium plagiosum
CACACACACACACACACACACTCTTTGAATATGGAAAATTCCAGATAGTGTTCCAAAGAATTCCCATTTTCAGGTATAGAAACTTTCAGTCATTCAACCCCCTGGGTTCCTGCAAAAATATGCTTTTATTTTATATCCAATCACAATTAGTAATTCTGGCTATTTCACTTTGTCTCACTTTATTGTGTTCAGCCAAACACTGCTTCTCAACACTTGTCCGGTTATGATATGCAATCAATTTTGAGCAGAGAACTTTTTATCCTCAGCTGTTATCTTGACCATTATATGAATTGTACCATTTTCCTTGTTATGAAAGTTTCTCTTGCCCTTTGCCTGTGCCTGTTTCTGCCTGTAACAGTTACACTGTCTCCCAAGCAGTTGGCTGGACGACTGGTTTGTGATGCAGAGGGAGGCCAGCAGCACAGTTTCAATTCCCCCACACTGACAGAGGATACAATGAAGGGACGCTCTCTCAACAATGGGCAATGTAGCATGGCCAATCCACTGTAAGCTGCACATCTGTGTACTCTGGGAGGAAACTGGAGCATTGGAAGGGAATCCACGCAAATACGTGGAGAATGTTCAAACTCACCTGAGTTTGGAAGTGAACGCAGTTCCTTCGTGATGTGAGGCAGCAGAGATAACCACATATCCATCATACGCTTCAGTTATTTCTGTTAATTACTTGTAGCTGACTAAAGAAATCCAACTGGCTTGTTCTGATAACTGAACCTGACCCAGAATTAGACCTTTATCATTGGCCAAATCGCCAACCTGGTTACATTTAAAATTTGTTGTAAGCAGTGGAGAAGTGGGATTAGAAATGGAAACAGTGACACCTTCCAACTTCAGTCAGAACCGCAGTGAGGAGAAATTCACAAAGTGGGAATTCATTCAAGTGGGAATTCTCTCAGCCAGAAGTTTGGGAGGGCTGAATTTTCATATTATAGCGAGGCTGACTTTGTCTGATTTTCCATAGACAGGTGAATCAGGGATCATTGTGAAATCAGAGAAAAGTCAGCTGGGAACACAATGACATGAGCCATGAGCTTATTGATTGGTGGAATAGTGTCAAAGTGCCGAATGGCCCAGTTGTGTCTGTCAGCCCTATGTTCTGATGTTCCATTCAGCCCTTCGGTCCTGCTGTACAGGGTCAGATTGAGGCCACTCCGATGGTTTGGGTAGTTTGGCAAATGTATTGGAAAATCCAGGCTGGGTCAGGCAGTGACCCCCCTCCCCCAAATCCCTCTTTTCAGGTTTCCACTCTCTGTAACTTCTGCTCCTGGTGTAGGTCATGATACAGGCCCAGATTCGCATTGAATACAGCCCCCGTGCCTCATACAAGGTCAATTCAGGCAAATTCTCTGCTGTCTCTGAATGCAACATTTTACATCATGACTTCCAGGAAAATAATCAAAGTATTTTCCAAAAACATAAATAAGAACGTAAGAAATAGTACCAGGAGTGGGCTATTCGGCCCTTTCGACCTGCGCTGTCATTCAATAAGAACATGGCTGATGTACTCCACGTTTCAATGCCAGTTTCCTACTAACCCCTTGCATCCCTCAACTCACTGAAATGTCACAAACTAGTCTGTAAATACATTTAGTGACCTAGCCTCCACAACACTCTGGGTTAGGAAATTCCAGCCATTCACGACCTTCTGAAAGAAGACATTTCTTTACATATCAGTTTCAAATTCTTATTCTGTATCTACATCCCTGAGTTCGAGACTCTGCCCTGGTGTAGAACCATATTCTGAACACCGACCTTAGCAAGACCCCTCTGTATCTTGTCTGTTTCAGTAATGACACCCTCATTCATTTAAACCACAATGAATAATCAATCACCTCAGCATTTTTGATGTAATCAATAATTCAACCCTTTGATCCCAGGAACCAGTCTAATGAACCAACATTTCTGCATCAACATGCTGACATTATGTTTCATATACAAGAACAGTCCAATTCGTTGTACTGCTCCTTTTTTTGGGAGTCCTCTCCATTTATTAACAGCCTGCGTTTTGGTCGTCAGTGTCATCCTCAAACTCGAATGTATATTGCACTCAACTCCCGTCGTCAGGAGCTAAGTGCAGATCTTGTAAGCAGCTCTTGCCATTGGACTGATAATCGTGGTACTCCAATAGATACATTTTTTCCTTAAAGATCAATGAATGATGACTCTCCGATTTCTAAGTATTTACGAAGTGTAATCCCATGCTAATGCATTATGCGTCATCCTATGACCTTCTGTCTTGCATAAGAACCTTTATTTTGTGATACCTTGTGGAAAATCTCTGGAAAGCCTTATGTCTTTCAGTCTCCCTTTATCAAGCCCACTTGTTACATTCTCATGGATTTCCAGAAAAACATTGCATGATTTTACAGGCAAAATATAGTTCGCCTTTAACAAGACCATGCTGTCTCTGTGTGAAGCTTTTCTGAATGCTCTGCAGTCCCGTCCTTAATAACAGACTCTCACAGATTCCCAGAAATAATGGTGAGGCTGCCACCAGCCACTCTGTGACCACTTCTTTTAAAACCATCTCTGAATTGTTGATGACCTGTTTACACTTTGTCTTACCTGTTTGAGAAATATCTTGTTCCGTCTGTTAGAGACAGTTCAAGATCTTCCCTCCTATTACCATTTTGTTTATACCATTGAAATATGTACAGCACCTTCACCTGTGAGGAACGATGTAAAATACTGGTGTAAAATTTACAGCACCTGCACCTGTGAGGGACGATGTAAAATACTGGTACAAATTATCTGTCTGTTCCCTGTATCCAGTTCTCCAGTCATACCCACTAAATGTCCTCAATAAACTTGCCTGGCTTTCTTTATACCAAAGATCACACACACACCTCTTGAACTCCTCTCACATGCATGTAAAAGCTCGTGCTGCTTGTTTTTATATTTCTTGCCAATTTGCTTACATCACATCTTTTCTTCCATTTTCTTCACTTCCTATATTCATACAGTCATATCGCATACAAACACAATCTTTGGTCCAACTTGTCCATGCAGGTCATGTTTTCCAAACGAAACTATTCCCAACTGCTTGCATTTGGCACATATGCCTCTGAACGGTTCACATTCAAATGTTTGTCCAAATATCTTTCAAATGTTGGATCTGTACTTGCATCTGCCAGGCTTCCTCTGGCAGCTCATTCCATAAACGCATCAGCCTCTGTGTATAAAAAAAGTTCTCTCTTCCTCCCATTTAAATTTTCCCTCTTCCACCATAAACCTATGGCTCTATGATTTAATTTTTCTATTCTGTGGAAAAGACCTTGGCTTTTCACCCTGTCCATGCCTCCCCTGATTTTATAAATTTCTATAATGTCACCCGTCAACCTCCTACACTCCTTCTCATATTAACTTCAAGAACAAACATTTAAAGATCAGCACTGAAAATTTGAAACAATATTAAAAGTGACAGGTAAACAGCACTCAGTTCAAACTTCATACTGTTAGTTGTTTTCTTCTTTATGTTACAATAATAAGCCAGCATGAAAATCTTACTAGTGCCAATAAGCCGGCAAGCACCTGAATTCCTTTGTCTGATGGCAGTAATGATCTCTACAGTGAAAATGTATCCCTGGCCAGATCTATATAATTCCACATGTTCAACATTCTCCCTCCTGGCCTCCGTATGACCTTATGTGGTTGTGTCTTCTTTATCTTGCACTCAATAGAGAGAACCCCTTTTCCCCATTCACATCCTAATTTAAATTCATTTTGCATCATCTTCTCGTTCATCACTGCTAAAAGCCTAATTATCTGTTGTCACATCCTCTTTTCCCTGTCACCTACCCCTCACCTCTGGCAAGTAACTAAAATGCCCAGTTTCAAATCATTTTCTGTTCTGAAGAAGTGTCACACTGGACTTGAAATGCTAGCTCTGTCTCTCTGTCTCTGCAGATGCTGGCAGACCTGCTGAGTTTCTCCAGAAATGAATTGGCACAGCACAAATTTTCAATTTAACAAATAACTACGGATACTGGAAATGAAAATGCATAAATTGCTGTAGAAACTGGGAGCTTTTTCGAAGGGTCACTGGACCCGAAAGGTGAACTCAGCTTTCACTCCACAAGATGCAGCGAGACCTGGTTAGTTTCTTCAGCAATTTCTGTTTTTGAACATTTTCCAAAGACGTGTGTCGAATCTGCTCAAACAACCTGTCCAGCACAGAGCGCTGTCCATTGGGAAGGGAACAAAAACGCAAAATGCACAAGTTCATTGCCTCTGAAACAACATAGCTGACACGACAGAGGTCTTAATCATGGTCAGAGAGAAAAACAGAGGAAAAAAACATTCACGTCAAACACAGCAGATGGTATTACGGGAAAGACAATGATTCAGATTAATATTTTAAAGTATCTGAGTAA
Source organism: Chiloscyllium plagiosum (assembly GCF_004010195.1). Taxonomy (NCBI): domain Eukaryota; kingdom Metazoa; phylum Chordata; class Chondrichthyes; order Orectolobiformes; family Hemiscylliidae; genus Chiloscyllium; species Chiloscyllium plagiosum. Next base: position 5,257 of record NW_025198145.1, read on the forward strand.
TGTAACAAATTGGAGGCGTGACATCAGGGCGAGACCCTCAGCAGAATGTGACTATGAAACTGGATGTGTTCGCACGTCAGAAACCAGGTTAGGTCACTGAATACAGGGCTGATGGGTGAATGGGTCTCGGTGTGAACTGGGGGAAAGTCAGTAGAATTGATTTGCAGATATTGCACCTCACACTGGG
>NW_025198146.1:0-2814 GCF_004010195.1 Chiloscyllium plagiosum
ATGAGAGTGAGCATAAAGGGCAGCAGATTGTTGTATGATTATAGTGAGGTTTAACATGGGAGGTGGATCAGGAGTGTTTGAGGGTCATTCAGTCTCGAGTTTCAAAAGACTGACCTCCAGAAACGTACCTTTTTCCCATTGCCCTGAATACCTTTGCTTCACAGACATTTATCTATCTCAGATTTTAAACAAACCACCAGTGATTAAGCATCAACTGCCAATTTTGGAAAAGAGGTCAAAACCGTTGCCACCCTTTTTGTGAAGAGATCATTCCAAATACTTCTCTTGCACAAAATGTGCTCCCAAGTTCCAGATGAAATTGTTGCAAGTATCTATTCATAGAGCTGTGGATATTGGGGCATTGTGACTGAGAAAGTACTGCGAGTTACTATGGTCACATCCGCCCGCTTCTCTGGTTGTTCATGGTGATGGAAGGGTCAGGTTTGTAATGAAGTAGTTGTTTATATCAACTGTTTGTTGATATTACCCATTTCATTCACCACCTCTGCCTTCTTCACCTCTTTTTTGACTCTGACGCCCCCACAACCCTCCACCATCCCATGGAAGTCAGAGTCACTCTGACCAAAATGGGTGGCATGTTCCCTCTCTGAATGATATTTTTGAACCATTCGTGGTTTTTGTTGATAATTGGTAGCTTTCATAATCAACTTTTGTGAGTGCTCAGCTGCACAAATTCTGCTCAATTTTACAAGCAACTCTGTCATCTGGAAAATGTTGGAGTCTGTTACTCAAGTTGGCATTTTGAAACACATTACAGAATCAAAAAGAGACAGCATGGTTGATTTTCTTTGACTAGATTCTATTCAGTACGGAAGCAGGCCATTCGGCCCAAAAAGTCTACACTGTCCATCCGAAGACTAACCCACCCTGGTCCATTCTCCTACCACCTAATTACCCTTGACAAACGCACCTGTCATTGCAGGCAATGCAGCATGACACGTTCAACTAAACTGCACATCTTTTGGATTGTGGGAAGAAACCAGAGCACTAAGAGAAAAGCAACGCAGACACGGGGAGAATGCACAAAGTCCACACAGATATTCACACCAGGCAAGAATTGAACTCGACTCGCTGAAGGAAAAATATAGTAGTTTGAGCACTGAGCCACTGTGCCACCCCAAATTATTCAAATATTTTCAGGACGTAACAAGCAAGATAGATAACGTGGAAACCAATAGAACAAATGCATTTTGATTTCCAAAAGGTGTTCATTACGGTGTTTCGAATGAAACCACTTCAGATAAGAATCATGAGCCCACACTGTTTGGGCTATGTATTAGTCAAGCTTATTGATCAATGATTAGTATATGAATTTACGGCAGAGAGTAGAGATCAAGAGGCCATTTTCTATTTGGCAAATTGTAACTTGTGGAGTCCCAGATTCATCAATACTTGGGCCATAATTATTGACTTGATGTACTGATCATGCGGATGATGGGAATGAACGTACTGTCGTTCGAAGCTGATACAAAATAAATGGCACAACGTGCAGACAATCAGGATAAGTAAACAAAAACTGACCGGAATGTACTGTCTGGAAATTAAATGAAGTTTATGCATTTTGGCATGAAGAATAGGAAACCTGAATATTATTTAACTGGTAAACCCACTGCAGTACAACGAGAATTATAGGTCCTTGGCCTTGTCAGATGAAAGCTGGCATCCAGGTTCAGCAGGTAATCAGAAAAAGAAATGTTTTATTGGCCATCATTCAAATAGGATGGGGATGTATTATCGAAACTACACATGACACGAGTCAGTCACAAATAGAATTCTAAACAGTTTTTGTCCCCCTATTTCAGGAAAGGCAGACTGAGAATTTTAACAAGAGTGATATCGGACGAGGGGGATTTTCTCGGGAGATGGCAGTAAGCCGACTGGTCCTGTACTCGTTGGAGTTTAGAAGAAAGAGCGATGACCTTACTGAAAGAGATTAGATTCTGAGGAGCTTAATAGGAAGATTCAGAAGAACTGATTCAACTTGTTTGAGAGTCGATGACAAAAGGACATAATCTCAGAGTAAAGAATCACAAATTAATGGCTGATTTGGAAACATTCCTTCGCATGACTGAAGTGGACTGTATTCGCGGAACTTTTTAGATATTGGCTGTTCAGTGTATCCAAGGCTGACATAAAGAGATTTTAATCAATAAGGGAATCACGGGTTGGGGAAAATACAATAAAGTGAATCTGAGGATTATCCGATCAGCCCTGACATCATTGCATGGTTAGAGCAGACGCGATAGCTTGTATTGCCGCCATTTGTTTCTTCATTTTATCGTCTTTGTCTTTTTTTTGGGTTCTCACTTGTTTTATTTTTCTTTCAACTAATTGCACAGGATATTAGAAGCGGAAGATTTGCAGTTCTGAGACTTAAAACCAAACATTACTACAGGATCTGACAGAGTCACTCAGTTGATTAGTGTCTGAATATCATTGGATTTTGAAAATGGAAGGAAAAAAGCACCATTCGCAATGGGGAGAAACATTACACACGTTGAACGTGTGGACAATGCTTCAACAGATCATCTGCCCTGCCAGAACATAAATGCAATCACACTGGGGAGAGGACATTCATCTGTTCTGAGTGGGGGCAATGATTTTCTCCGTCGACCACGCTGCTTAATTACCAGAAATATCTTACAGATGGCAGAGCTTTTAAATAATCATAGTGCAGGATATGCTTATCTGGGGCGCTGACACTGCATCAGCGTCTTCACAGTGACGAGAGATTCTTCAATCGCTCTCATTGTAGGGCTGGGTTCAGAAAATCATGTGACATTCGCAAACATC
>NW_025198146.1:4436-5443 GCF_004010195.1 Chiloscyllium plagiosum
TGTAGATTGTGAAGGAGCAAAAATGGCCTTTGAAATTATATGTACTTCTTGTCAGATGTGTGAGTTGAAAGAGAGTTTAAGGGTCACTGTGGAGTATATCTGCCATAAATGCTGTTGGATGCGAATCTTATCAGATCGACTGGATCGATTGGAGAGACAGATAGAAGCGATGAGGAATTTGCAACAGCAGCAGTATGTGATGGATGGCAGTTATAGGAAGGGGGGATGTCTCAGATATAGTCATATAGATGGGTTAACTCCAGGAAGTGTAAGAGAGGTAGGAAGCTAGTGCAGGAGTCTTCTGTGGATATACCCAGTTCAAACAGGTATGCTGTTTTGGAAAACGTAGGGAGTGATGGATTCTCAGGGGAACGTAGCATGAGAAGCCTAGTTTCTACTATGGAAACTGGCTCGAATGCAACGAGAGGTACGTCGGCTTCCAAGAGATCAATTGTGTTAGGGAATTCTGTAGTCAGAGGTACAGACAGACGTTTCTGTGGCCAGCAGAGAAAGGCAGAATGATGTGTTGTTTACCTGTTGCCAGGATCAAAGATGTCTCAGAGAGTTTGCAAAATATTCTTACGGGACGAGAGGCCAGCAGGAGATCATTTTCCACATTGGAACCAACGACTTTGGAAGGGAAAAGGTTGAGATTGTGAAATGAGGTTACAGAGAGTTAGGCAGAAATTTAAAAAGGAGGTCCTCAAGGGTAGTACTATCTGGATTACTCCCAGTGGTACGAGTTAGTGAGGGCAGGAATAGGATAGAGCAGATGAACGCATGGCTAAGGAGCTGGTGTATGGGAGAAGGATTCACACTTTTGATCATTAGAATCTCCTTTAGGGTAGAAGTGACCTGTACAAGAAGGACCGATTGGACCTAAATTGGAAGGGGACTAATATACTGGCAGGGAAAGTTGCTGGAACTGCACGCGAGGATTTAAACTCGTAAAGTGAGGATGAGGGGGGAGTGGCACTCAGGGAGATACTGAGGAAAGCGATCGGTCT
>NW_025198147.1:0-1335 GCF_004010195.1 Chiloscyllium plagiosum
CTGAGGATCAGTGATCCAGGACAGTGTGCTGGGATCAGTGATTGAAGTCAGAGTGTTGGGGTTCAGTGATCCAGTCTAGTGTTCCAGGGATCAGTGATCCTGATCAGTGCGCTGGGGATCAGTGATCCAGGTTAGTGTGCTGGAGATCAGTGATCCAGATCAGTGTGCTGGGGATCAGTGATCCAGGACAGTGTGCTGGGGATCAGTGATCCAGGCAAGTGTGCTGGGGATAGGTGATCCAGGACAGTGTGCTGGGGATCAGTGATCCAGGACAGTGTGCTGGGGATCAGGGATCCAGGTCAGTGTGCTGGGGATCAGTGATCCAGATTAGTGTGCTGGAGATCAGTGATCCAGGTCAGTGTGCTGGGGATCAGTGATCCAGGACAGTGTGCTGGGGATCAGTGATCCAGGTTAGTGTGCTGGGGATCAGTGATCCAGGTCAGTGTGCTGGGGATCAGTGATCCAGGTCAGTGTGCTCAAAATCAGTGATCCAGGATAGTGTGCTGGGGATCAGTGATCCAGTCTAGTGTTCCAGGGATCAGTGATCCAGGTCAGTGTGCTGGGGATCAGTGATCCAGGTCAGTGCGCTGTGAATCAGTGATCCAGGTTAGTGTGCTGGAGATCAGTGATCCAGGTCAGTGTGCTGGGGATCAGTGATCCAGGTCAGTGCGCTGGGAATCAGTGATCCAGGTTAGTGTGCTGGAGATCAGTGATCTAGGTCAGTATGCTTGGGAGCAGTGATTCAGGTCAGTGTGCTCGGGATCAGTGATTCTGGTCAATGTTCCAGGGATCAGTGATCCAGGTCAGTGTGCTGGGGATCAGAGATTGAGGTCAGTATGCTGGGGATCAGTCATCCAGTCTAGTGTTCCAGGGATCAGTCTACCAGATCAGTGTGCTGGGGATCAGAGATGCAGGCAAGTGTGCTGGGGATCAGTGATCCAGGATAGTGTGCTGGGGATCGGTGATCCAGGACAGTGTGCTGGGGATCAGTGATCCAGGACAGTGTGCTGGGGATCGGTGATCCAAGCACTTACTGAAGAAGGGCTTATGCCCGAAGCGTCGATCCACTTTCTCCTTTGATGCTACCTGACCTGCTGCACTTTTCCAGCAACACATTTTTAAGCTCTGATCTCCAGCATCTGCAGTCCTCGCTTTCTCCCATCAGTGATCCATGACAGTGTGCTGGGGATCAGTGATCCAGGTCAGTGTGCTGGGGACCAGTGATCCAGCACAGTGTGCTGGGGATCAGTGATCCAGGACAGTGTGCTGGGGATCAGTGATCCAGCACAGTGTGCTGGGGATCAGTGATCCAGGACAGGGTGCTGGGGACCAGTG
>NW_025198147.1:1754-5443 GCF_004010195.1 Chiloscyllium plagiosum
CAGTGATCCAGCACAGTGTGCTGGGGATCAGTGATCCAGGACAGTGTGCTGGGGATCAGTGATCCAGCACAGTGTGCTGGGGATCAGTGATCCAGGACAGAGTGCTGGGGACCAGTGACCCAGGACAGTGCGCTGGGAATCAGTGACCCAGGACAGTGTGCTAGGGATCAGTGATTCAGGTCAGTGTGCTGGGGACCAGTGATCCAGGTCAATGTTCCAAGGATCCGTGATCCAGGTCAGTGTGCTTGGGATCAGTGATTCAGAGCTGAAAATGTGTGGCTGGAAAAGCGCAGCTGGTCAGGCAGCCTCCAGGGAACAGGAGAATCGACGTTTCGGGCATAAGCCCTTCTTCAGGATTCAGGTCAATGCTCCAGGGATCAGTGATCCAGGTCAGTGTGCTGGGGATCGGTGAACCAGGCTAGGATGCTGGGGATCAATGTTCCAGGGATCAGTGATGCAGATCAGTGTGCTGGGGATCAGTGATCCAGGACAGTGTGCTGGGAATCAGTGATCCAGGACAGTGTGCTGGGAATCAGTGATCCAGGACAATGTGCTGGGGATCAGTGAGTGAGGTCAGAGTGTTGGGGATCAGTGATCCAGTCTAGTGTTCCAGGGATCAGTGATCCAGATGAGTGTGCTGGGGATCAGTGAGCCAGGTTAGTGTGTTGGAGATCAGTGATCCAGATCAGTGTGCTGGGGATCAGTGATCCAGATCAGTGTGCTGGGGATCAGTGATCCAGGCAAGTGTGCTGGGGATCAGTGATCCAGGTTAGTGTGCTGGGGATCAGTGATCCAGGACAGTGTGCTGGGGATCAGGGATCCAGGTCAGTGTGCTGGGGATCAGTGATCCAGGTTAGTGTGCTGGGGTTCAGTGATCCAGGTCAGTGTGCTGGGGATCAGTGATGCAGTCCACGCTTTCTCGGATCAGTGATCCAGGACAGTGTGCTGGGGATCAGTGATCCAGGTCAGTGTGCTGGGGATCAGTGATCCAGGACAGTGTGATTGGGATCAGTGATTCAGGACAGTGTGCTGGGGATCAGGGATCCAGGTCAGTGTGCTGGGGATCAGTGATCCAGGTTAGTGTGCTGGGGTTCAGTGATCCAGGACAGTGTGCTGGGGATCAGTGATCCAGGTCAGTGTGCTGGGGATCAGTGATCCAGGACAGTGTGCTGGGGATCAGTGATTCAGGACAGTGTGCTGGGGTTCAGTGATCCAGGTCAGTGCGCTGGGGACCAGTGATCCAGGATAGTGTGCTGGAAATCAGTGATCCAGGATAGTGTGCTGGGGATCAGTGATCCAGTCTAGTGTTCCAGGGATCAGTGATCCAGGTCAGTGTGCTGGGGATCAGTGATCCAGGTCAGTGCGCTGGGATCAGTGATCCAGGTCAGTGCGCTGGGAATCAGTGATCCAGGTTAGTGTGCTGGAGATCAGTTATCCAGGTCAGTGCGCTGGGGATCAGTGATCCAGATTAGTGTGCTGGGGATCGGTGATCCAGGACAGTGTGCAGGGGATCGGTGATTCAGGTCAATGTTCCAGGGATCAGTGATCCAGGACAGTGTGCTGGGGATCAGTGATTCAGGTCAGTGTGCTGGGGTTCAGTGATCCTGGACAGTGTGCTGGGGATCAGTGATCCAGGTTAGAGTGCTGGGGATCGGTGATCCAGGACAGTGTGCTGGGGTTCAGTGATCCTGGACAGTGTGCTGGGGATCAGTGATCCAGGTCAGTGTGCTGGGGTTCAGTGATCCTGGACAGTGTGCTGGGGATCAGTGATCCAGGACAGTGTGCTGGTGATCAGTGATCCAAGCACTTCCTGAAGAAGGGTTTATGCCCGGAACGTCGATCCTCCTTCTACTTTGATGCGACCTGACCTGCTCCACTTTTCCAGCAACACATTTTTAAGCTCTGATCTCCAGCATCTGCAGTCCTCGCTTTCTCCCATCAGTAATCCAGGACAGTGTGCTGGGGATCAGGGATCCAGGTCAGTGTGCTGGGGATCAGTGATCCAGGACAGTGTGATTGGGATCAGTGATTCAGGTCAGTGTGCTGGGGACCAGTGATCCAGGTCAATGTTCCAGGGATCAGTGATCCACGTCGGTGTGCTTGGGATCAGTGATTCAGAGCTGAAAATGTGTTGCTGGAAAAGCGCAGTAGGTCAGGCAGCTTCCAGGGAACAGGAGAATCAATGTTTCGGTCATAAGCCCTTCTTCAGGATTCAGGTCAATGCTCCAGGGATGAGTGATCCAGGTCAGTGTGCTGGGGATCGGTGAACCAGGCTAGGATGCTGGGGATCAGTGATTCGGGTCAATGTTCCGGGGATCAGTGATCCAGGTCAGTGTGCTGGGAGTCAGTGATCCAGGGCAGTGTGCTGGGGATCAGTGATTGAGGTCAGTGTGTTGGGGATCAGTGATCCAGTCTAGTGTTCCAGGGATCAGTGATCCAGATCTATGCGCTGGGGATCAGTGATCCAGGTTAGTGTGCTGGAGATCAGTGATCCAGATCAGTGTGCTGGGGATCAGTGATCCAGGACAGTGTGCTGGGGATCAGTGATCCAGGTCTGTGCGATGGGGATCAGTGATCCAGGTTAGTGTGCTGGAGATCAGTGATCCAGGACAGTGTGCTGGGGATCAGTGATCCAGGACAGTGTGCTTGGGATCAGTGATCCAGGTCAGTGTGCTGGGGATCAGTGATCCAGGCAAGTGTGCTGGGGATCAGTGATCCAGTTCTGTGTGCTGGGGATCAGGGATCCAGGACAGTGTGCTGGAGATCAGTGATCCAGGTCAGTGCGCTGGGGATCAGTGATCCAGGTTAGTGTGCTGGGGATCAGTGATCCAGGTTAGTGTGCTGGGGATCTCTGATCCAGGACAGTGTGCTGGGGATCAGTGATCCAGACAGTGTGCCGGTGATCAGTGATCCAGGACAGTGTGCTGGGGATCACTGATCCAGGATAGTGTGCTAGGGATCACAGATCCAGATCAGTGTGCTGGAGATCAGTGATCCAGGCTAGTATGCTGGGGATCAGTGATCCAGGACAGTGTGCTGGGGATCACTGATCCAGGATAGTGTGCTGGGGATCAATGATCCAGATCAGTGTGCTGGAGATCAGTGATCCAGGCTAGTATGCTGGGGATCAGCGATCCCAGACAGTTTACTGGGGATCAGTGATACAGGATAGTGTGCTGGGGATCAGTGATCCAGGTCAGTGTGCTGGTGATCACTGATTCAGGACAGTGTGCTGGGGATCAGTTATCCAGGACAGTGTGCTGGGGATCAGTTATCCAGGACAGTCTGCTGGGGATCAGGGATACAGGTCAGTGTGCTGGGGATCAGTGATCCAGCTTAGTGTGCTGGGGATCAGTGATCCAGGATATTATGCTGGTGTCACTGATCCAGGTCAGTGTGCTGGGGATCAGTGATCCAGCTTAGTGTGCTGGGGATCAGTGATCCAGGATAGTGTGCTGGGGATCAGTGATCCATGTCAATGTGCTGGGGATCAGTGATCCATGTCAGTGTGCTGGGGATCAGTGATCCAGGTCAGTTGTGCTGGGGATCAGTGATACAGGTCAGTGTGATAGAGATCAGTGATCCAGGACAGTGTGCTGGGGATCAGTGATCCAGGATAGTGTGATGGAGATCAGTGGTCCAAGTTAGTGTGCTCGGGATCAGTGATACAGGATAGTGTGATAGAGATC
>NW_025198148.1:0-5443 GCF_004010195.1 Chiloscyllium plagiosum
TATATGTTTGTGTTTTTGTTTGCCAATGCCCGGGTGTGCTTGATTTTTTTTTGTGCTTGTATTTGTGTATGCATGTGTTTTTGTTTGTGTCTTTGTGTGCCTGTTGTGCACTTATGTGTGCGTGGACTTGTATTTGTGGTGTTTTTATACATACCTGTTTTTTATTTATGTCCGTTTATATTTGTGTGCACATGTGCTTGTGTTTTTGTGTACATGCCTGAATTTTTCTTTGTGTGCATGTTTGAGTCAACGTGCGCTTATGATTTTGTATGTGTGCTTGCATTTTTGTGTGCGTGTGTTTGAGTACTTTTCTGTGTGTATGAGCATGCACTTGTGTATATTTGCTTGTGCTTTTTTATGTGCATACTTGTGTTTGTGTGTGTCTGAGACAGTTTTGGTGCTTGGTGTTTTCTGTGTTTTCTTTGTGTGTGCACTGGTGCTTTTGTCTCCATGCACTGGTATATTTGCATATGAGTATGTGCAAGTGTCTGCTTGTTTTTCTTTATGCAAGTATATGCTTCTGTGTATACGTACTCACTTAATTGTATTTGTGTGCTGTTTGTTATAGGTGTACTTAATGCTTTTCTGTGTTTGTGTTTGCCTGTATGTGCGCTTCTGATTTTGTGTATGCATGCATGCTTGTTTATATTATGTCTCTACCTCTGAGCCAGGAATCCAAGTTCAAATCCCACCTGCTCCACAGAAAACTGCAATATTCATTTAATGTGATGAGACACACATTTTTATCAAATTATTGTAAGTTAAATTCACTTGTAGTAGAAGGTTGCTTTTTGGACTGGGGGCCTGTGATCAGCTGTGTGTCACATGGATTGGTGCTGGGTCCACTGCTTTTTGTCATTTATATAAATTACTTGGATGTAAATATAGGAGGCATGGTTAGTAAGTTTGCAGATAACACCAAAATAGATGATGTAATGGACAGTGAAGAAGATTGTCTCAGAGCACAACAGCCCTTATACCAGATGGGCCAATAGGCGAGGAGTGGCAGATGGAGTTTAATTTAGATAAATGTGAGGTGCTACATTTTGGTATGGCAAGCCAAGGCAGGACCTCTACAGTTAATGTTGGGGCCCTGAAGAGTTTTGCCAATAAAAAAGACTTTGGTGCATAGTTCCTTGAAAGTGGACAAAGTTAAAAATCACACAACACCAGGTTATAGTCCAACGGGTTTATTTGGAAGCACTAGCTTTCGGAGCGCCGCTCCTTCATCAGGTGGTTATGATGAAGGTGCAGCGCTCCGAAAGCTAGTGCTTCCAAATAAACCTGTTGGACTATAACCTGGTGTTGTGTGATTTTTAACTTTGTCCACCCCAGTCCAACACCAGCACCTCCAAGTCCTTGAAAGTGGCATCAGTTTAAGGTTAGAGGATAAAGAATAAAAGGGAAATATTTTACAGAAAGGGTGGTACGCATATGGAATAAGCTGCCAGATTGAAGTGGCTGAGGTGGGTACATTAACAACATTTAAAAGGCATTTGGACAAGTACATGGATAGGAAAGGTTTAGAGGGAAAATGGGGTTAGCATTGATGGACACTTTAGTCAGCATGGAACAGTTTGGGCCAAAGGGCCTGTCTCTGTGCTGTAGGGCTCTGACTCTGTGGTGTCGCATGTAGACTGGGTGGTGAAGAAGGCATTTAGCACACTTGCCTTCATTTGTCAAACACTGAGTACAGGAGTTGGGACGTCACGTTGCAGCTACGCATGACGTTGGTGAGGACAGTTTTAGAAAACTGCACACAGTTCAGGACTGGAAAATTTGAGTTATAGTGAAAAGCTGAATAGCCTGGGTTTATTTTTTCTGGAGCATTGGAGATTGAGGGGTGACGTTATAGAGCCACAAAATCATGAGGGGCATGAGTAGGGTGAAGGGCCAAGGTCTTTTTATGGGGTGGAGGAGGTCAAAATTAGAGAGCATAAGTTTAAGCTATATAAAGGATCCAAGGAGTAAGTTCCAAATGCAGAATATAGTGCATGTATGGAATGAGCTGCCAGAGGAAGTGGTGAAGACCGGATGAGTTAGATCAAAGGATATGTTTCTGCACCATATGACTTCAAGATGATGAAATCAAATACAAGATTATGAGGGGCATGGACAGGCTGGATAGGAGGCAGTTATTCTCCTTAATCACAGGGTTAATAACAAGTGGGTATTATTTTAAAGTGAAAGACAGGAGGCTCAGAGGGAGATTTGAGGATCATTTCCCTCAGAGTGTGGCGGGGGTCTGGAATGGACTGTCTGGGAGGGTAATTGGGGCAGGAAACCTCCCAACATTTAAAAAATACTTGGATGAACACTTGAAGTGTCATAACATTCAAGGGTATGGGAGTCTAGTGAGGGAAAGTAGTACTGCTGTGGATTTAGAGTTGTTTTAACATCAGTTCAGATTTAATGGGCTAAAGGAACTTTTCTGTCCTGTGAAGGACTATTCTGTATTCTCTTCAAAAATCAGAGTTCATGCATTCAATGTGTTGTCAAAACTTCACAAAATTCTAGGAGTGAAGAGTAGATTCTGACAAGGACAATGTTCTCCACTATGAATCAACGATGTATAACCAGTCTTCAATCTTCAATTGCATAGTGTGTCAGCTCTGAACACAATGGGTCGATTGTGTTTGCAATATTTTGCATCTGAAACTCGGTGATAGATTCTCTGAATGTAGCATGTCCTTTAAATAGGGAAAAAAAAGAACATTTGTCTCCAATAATATAGGTGATGCTGAATACACCCAACCCCTTCACTCATCGAATGGAGTTTCAATTATTTACACCCAAATATTACCAAATAAAGATGCATTGGTGCCCATTGGAATAATTTGTATTCTCGGATGATACCTCCCTCTCAGTCCTATCTTGTGTTTCTTCAGACTGTAACCACCCTCCCCCGGCCACTGAACTCCCCCAGTCACTGGAAGCATCCTTCCTGTGGTCATCCTGTCTTGTCCTCTTAGTAATTAGTAATTAATGAAAATTCATAATGAGAATAATGTAAACAATGATTTTTTTTTCATCTGACTCACAGTATTGCCAGAAGCAAGAGTGGGAAACTAACATTAAACAAATGCCTTACCTTTGACTTCAACAATGGGTGATACAGATTCAGTGGTCAACTATTGGGCAAAGGCTAAAGAGGTTAGAACTCTACTCACTGAAATATAGAAGGATAAAACTTAAAGGGGCTTGACAGGGTCATTGCAAAGAGTATGCTTCCCCCTCACAGGAGAGTCTCGGACCAGAGGACACAATCTTAGACAAAAGGATGCCAATTTAAGGCTGATGAGGAGGAATTTCTTCTCTCAGAGGGCTGAGTCTATGGAACCCCTTGCCATAGAGAGCTGTGTGTAGTGGGGAGGGTTGCAGAGTCCTTGTACAACAACAATGAACAGTGCTATTCCCGTCACCCAAAGATAGTGAGTCAGCTTTTGAGTCCAGTGGTTTTCTGTGAAATTGAAAGACAATTGAATCAAATTGTGCATTTGCAAAATAAGAGAACAATACTTGCTGGAAATATGAAATAGAAACAGAAATCACTGGAGAGACTCAGCAGGTCTGGCAGCATCTAGAAAGATAGTGTGGGGAAAGACTTAACATTGCAAGCTATAAACACAGAAAGTGCTGGTGGATTTCACCAGGGAACTCCAGGGAGTAGAGTCCCAACCTGTTTATTTTTCACTCCATGCCAAGACATTTAAATATGGTGGTTAAGAAGTCACATGGGACAGTTGCCTTTATCAGTAGTGACTTAGGTTATAAGAGCTGAGAGCTGATGATGGAAATGTACAATTTTGGTGTGTGCATAATAAGGAAGGAGGTGATTGTATTGGCGAGGTTGCAGAGAAGATTCACCAGGATATTGCCTGGGATGGAGCATTTCAGCGATGTAGGCAGGCTGGATAAGCTCAATTTGTTTCGTTTGGAGCAAGGTGAGGATCTAATAGAGATGTACAGGGATCTGAGGGGCATAGACAAGGAGAATATTTTACCTTGAGGGGAGGGATCAATAACGAGTAAGGTGTGGGGAACAGAAATTCAAAGCAAAGATGAGGAGCTTTATACAGTATTTGAGTAATAAGATTTCATCCAGAGTGTGGAAGGGAATCTGGAACTCACTGCAAATAAAGATGGCATAGGCAAAAACCGTCATCACATTGAAGAAGGATTTAGATACGCACTTACGATGCCAAGGCTATGATGTCAAATGCTGGGCAAATGGGATTGGAATTCATGGATTTGTTTTGACCAGCATGGACATGATGGGCCTTTTATTCTCAGTGGTGACTGTAAACCTCTCTGAATCTACTGTCTAGTCAGTGACCATGCTTTCAAATGGAGCAGCTTGTCCAGAGAGTGGAAGTAGAAAGAGCAGGGAGGGGAGGAGTTCAGAGAGGCAGAGATAGAACTCTGAATGCAGGTAGTTCTTCGATAACACGATGGTTGCATTCTTGTGCAATCATGTGTAATAGAAAAAAATCACACTTCAGAAACAGTGCTTAAAGTGTTGGCAATATAATTGTGTTACAGCCAACACGCATTTTAAAAGTTCACGCTTTATAAACAGTGTCCCCAATTTCCCAATTCATCACAGTAACGAAATGCGTTAGAACAGAATGACCTGTACTGGTCAAATGAGCTTAATTTGGATAAGGCGGGCTGCTGTATCTGAAAAGGAGTATAACATAAACAAGAAACTTTATACAGGTTAATGGTGCAGGAGAAGTCAAGGTTTGCAAAGAATCTTCTGGAATTAGGTGAATACAATCATAACTGATCCAGTCTGTCTTCACACACAGAATGACAACAGTGTGGAAGCAGGCCATTCGGCCCATTGAGCCCATACCGAACCTCCAAAGAGCTTCCCACCCAGACACGCCCCCATCCCCCCTTCCCTTCCCTACTCCTGTAATCCTGCGTTTCCCATGGTTAATCCACCTAATCTACATGTCCCAAGATGCTATGGGCAGTTTAGCATGGCCAATCCATCTAACCTACACATGGTGGAAGGAAACTGGAGTGCTCAGAGAATCCACAAAGCACGAGGCAAATATGCAAACACTACATAGTCACCTGAAGGTGGAGTTGAACCTGTGAGGCAGCTGTGTTAACTACTGAGCAATGGTGGCTCATTGGTTAGCACTACTGCCTCACAGTGCATGGGACCTGGGTTTAATTCCAGCCTCGGACCACATTCTGTGTGAACTTTGCACATTCTCCCTGTGTCAGTGTAGGTTTCCTCCGAGTGCTCCGGTTTCCTCCCACAATCCAAAGATGTGCAGGTTAAGTGAATTGGGCATGCTAAATTGTCCATAGTGTTCAGGGGAGTGTAGGTTAGGTTCATTAGTCAGGGGTAAATGTAGATAAAAGGGTAGGGGAATGGGTCTGGGTGGGTTACTCTTCGAAGTGTTGGTATGGACTTGTTGGACCA
>NW_025198149.1:0-512 GCF_004010195.1 Chiloscyllium plagiosum
GAAATGGTAATAATGGGCCTTATTGGGAGAATACGGATGAATTAGTTGAGGTACAGTCTCACCGATGATGGTGTCAGGCCAAAATCTCTCAGGCCAAGATGCCCCGACGTGTACAGCAGAACCTGTCTCTGCAATGAGAGGGTGGGGGAGCGAGCCGGTCCCCCCCCCAGTGCACAGCCGATCAGTGTCTGCAGGCATTTACAGATATTACAGGGACAGACTGGGGAGGGGACAGGCTGAATGGGCTAAAACAACCTTGGTGACTCAGGGACCCAAGGGTAATAAAGAGAATCATACAGAGAGGAAGCCTGAGGTGTGTACGGACCACGGGGGATTACCAAACCCCAATCTGTGATGATGATATCAGATTGTTGTTTTTCAACTGGGACCCCATTTAACTGTAATTATAAACATGGGACTCCCAGTGGGAGATCATTCTATCCACCTTCTGAATTGGACCATGAGAGCTGAGGCAAACTCAGAAACACAGGGGAATAGCTGCAGTACAGGGA
>NW_025198149.1:2975-5444 GCF_004010195.1 Chiloscyllium plagiosum
ACACAGACAGTAGAATCTGAGGTGATCATGAGTATGTGGAGGTGAATGTGGGAGACAAGCTGGGACTGTATTGGATTAGTGATGGTGAGAGGGAACAAATGCTGGATGCAGGGTTTCAGCAGCTGATGGACTGACGCTCAGGTGAGCCATCGGAAACTGAGCAGGAGACCATCATCTAATAGGACAGAGATACTGATCCATCAGCCTGAAACTTACTGACCACGTGGCTGTCAGTAACTCCAACACAAGTGAATGGAAACATTGCTCAGAGCCTATTTCTGTAAAATTCAACACAACCAGGAAATGGAAAGTGAATAATTAGCTGAAAACAAAGCCACTGCTCTGTTAGAGTCTAAACCATTCAATGTTCAGTTATTGAACATTACTGACTCTCAGAATATTCTAACCTGCAGAATCACAGTAAAAGGGGAAAGTAAACAACATTCTTGGCAAAGACATCATGAACCAACTGCTTGTATAAAAACAGTTCAGAACAAAGGCGCTGAATCATCCACAAACTGACAAACACAGGTACTATCAAATTTATAGATAGAGCTTGGAATTCTTTAGAAAAACACTTCCCTGCTGACGGTGTGTGGTAGAAACGATTCTCAGTGAGAACTGCCACTTATTTCCATTGGAAAAGTATCTCTGTTTTCCCTCAGAAAAACAGGTGTGTCGCGCACTTACAGACTGACTTACAGACAAAGGAAACCTGATCAGGGACTCGCAGGTTAGTTAAGCTATTAGTGACAGTCCATTGCACACAACAAGAGCTTAGACCACAACAGATTCTAGTGAAACCAACAATGCAATGAAAAAGGTGAATTAGTCTTATACTCATGCAGCATCTCTTAATCAAATAATTCCAGTCAACTTCCAAACATTTTAAAACTATTAATACCAATGTATGCATATTTGTTTACTTTCCTAATTTCCTCCAAAAAATATACCTGTCTATTCTCTTCAAAATATATTTTAAATGGTCAATTCATAATCATAATTCATTTCCAATTATTCTTAGTGCAAAACAACTTGCAAACTAAAGTAGTTTTCATGATAATAATGACACTGGAAACTTTGTTATGTAGTTTACCCATATTTCCAAATATTGTTTTGGTTCATTATTGCCGTGAAGCTAAAATTAAAGTCTATTTATTTTCTCTGATATCCTTCCATTACTTTATTCCCTAATAACAATGCCCATGGTGTAATGGGTGACAAGCATTAAATAAAATTGAATTTTCAATGCAAGAACTTGTACAAATAATCACATATTATTCACTTCATTCATTGTCGTTGATTATCAGTTATTTTCACTGTATGATCACGTTAAATTCACTTAAATAATCACAGTAGAATTTTCACCTCGACAGATATGTAAAATGAATGTCAAATTACTAATATTTCAAGTCAAACCAAATTCCCCTTTTTGTTCTGTTTTATTACAGGAATGACAGGATGTGTTACATTATTATGGGAAACAGGAACAAGTGAAGGTGGTGGCTCTCAGGCGTGAGGCCTTAAAGCCAAAGGGCCAGGTAGTAGTTACAGTGGGGGGAGGTACCGAGTCTCCCACTCTCCTCAGAAGGCAGTAAGGATGGTGACACTGACTGGAACAGGTTAGATGACAAAGCGCCCATGTATGGACAGAGGGACGGCAATGGGTGGGATGACCCACCGTCCTGTAAGGTCCAGAAGGTCGTGTGTATGGCACCGCTGTGCATCTAAGCTCAGACAGGAGCCCCCCTCCCTCAGACAGACAGACAGGAGGGGGGCACGAAAGGGAACTGACAGAAACCAAACTGAACCGTTTACCCGGCTGAACGTCAGATGTTGGTGAATGAATACCCGGCCTGATAGAGAAACGGTAATAATGGGCCTTATTGGGAGAATACAGATAAATTAGTTGAGGTACAGTCTCACCGATGATGGAATCTGGCCAATATCTAATAGGCCAAGATGCCCCGACGTGTACAGCAGAACCTGCCTCTGTAATGAGAGGGTGAGGGTGTGTGCCGGTCCCCCCCCCCCCCCCCCCGCCCGTCCAGTGTACAGCCGATCAGTGCGCCCAGGCATTTACAGATATTGCAGGGATACACTGGGGAGGGGACAAGCTGAATGGGCTAAAATAACCTTGGTGGCTCAGGGATCCGAGGGTAATATCGAGGATCATACAGAGAGGAAGCCTGAGGAGTGTAAGGACCACAGGGGATTACCATACCCCAACCTGTGATGATGAAATAGGTATTTTAAAGATGAAATGGGACCCTATTTAACTGTAATTACATACATGGGATTCCCAGTGGGAGGTAATTCTAACCACATTCTGAATTGGGCCATGAGAGCTGAGGCAAACTCAGAAACACAAGGGAATAGCTGCAGTACAGGGAGGGTAATCAGACCCACAATGTTACAAGGGAAGCAGGAAAGGGAACATAGCCAAGAACGTAGGCAGAGAGAGGGAGA
>NW_025198150.1:0-5445 GCF_004010195.1 Chiloscyllium plagiosum
CTCTCTTTCCCTGGGTTCCCTTTCCCGGTCTCTCTCCCCGGGTTCCCTATCCCAATCTCTCTCTCTCTCTCCCCCGGGTTCCCTATCCCAATCTCTCTCGCTCTCTCCCCGGGTTCCCTATCCCGGTCTCTCTATCTCTCTCTCTCCCCGGGTTCCCTATCCCGGTCTCTCTCTCTCTCCCCCGGGTTCCCTATCCCGATCTCTATCTCTCCCCGGATTCCCTATCCCGGTTTCTCTCTCCCCCGAGTTCCCTATCCCGGTCTCTCTCTCTCTCTCACTCCCCGGGTTCCCTAACCCGGTCTCTTTCTCTCTCTCCCCGGGTTCCCTATCCCGGTCTCTCTCTTCCCCGAGTTCCCTATCCCGGTCTCTCTCTCTCACTCCCCGGGTTCCCTATCCCGGTCTCTCTCTCCTCCGGATTCCCTATCCCGGTCTCTCTCTCTCTCTCTCTCTCCCCCGCGTTCCCAAACCCGGTCTCTCTATCTCTTTCCCCGGGTTCCCTATCCCGATCTCTCTGTCTCCCCCGGGTTCCCTATCACGGTCTCTCTCTCTCTTTCCCCCGGGTCCCCTATCCCGATCTATCCTCTCTCTCTCTCTCTCTCTGTGTCTGTCTCCCCGGGTTCCCTATCCCGATCCCTCTCTCTCCCCCCGGCGTCCCAATCCCGGTCTCTCTCACTCCCCGGATTCCTTATCCCGATCTCTCTCTTTCCCCCGGGTTCCCTATCCCGGTCTCTCTCTCCCTCTCTCCCCCGGGTTCCCTATCCCAATCTCTCTCTCTCTCTCTCTCCCCGGGTTCCCTATCCCAGTCTCTCTCTCTCCCAGGGTTCCCTATCCCGGTCTCTCTCTTCCCCGGGTCCCCTATCCCGGTCTCTCTCACCTCGGGTTCCCTATCCCGAACTCCCCCTCTCCCCAGGTTCCCTATCCGGGTCTCTCTCTCTCTCTCTCTCTCTCTCACCCCAGTTTCCCAATTCCGGTCTCTCTCTCTCTCTCTCCCGGGGTTCCCTATCCCGGTCTCTCTCTCTCTCTCCCCGGGTTCCCTATCCCGGTCTCTCTCTCTCTCTCTCTCTCTCCCCAGGTTCCCTATTCCGGTCTCTCTCTCCCCGGGTTCCCTATCCTGGTCTCTCGCTCTCCTGGGTTCCCTATCCCAATCTCTCTGTCTGTCTCTCCCGGGATCCCTATCCCGGTCTCTGTCTCTCTCTCCCGGGATCCCTATCCCGGTCTCTCTCTCTCTCTCCCCCGGGTTCCCTATCCCGGTCTCTCTCTCTCTCTCCCAGGATCCCTATCCCGTGTCTCTCTCTCTCTCTCTCTCCCGGGATCCCTATCCCGGTCTCTCTCTCTCCCCCGGGTTCCCTATCCCGGTCTCTCTCTCTTTTCCCGGGTTCCCTATCCCGGTCTCTCTCTCTCCCCGGGTTCCCTATCCCAATCTCTCTCTCTCTCTCCCCCGGGTTCCCTATCCAAATCTCTCTCTCTCTCTCCCCCGTGTTCCCTATCCCGGTCCCTCTCTCCCTCTCTCTCTCTCCCCGGGTTCCCTATCCCAGTCTCTCACTCTCCCCGCGTTCCCTATCCCAATCTCTCTCTCTCTCTCTCCCCCGGGTTCCCTATCCCAATCTCTCTCTCTCTCTCCCCCGGGTTCCCTATCCCGGTCTCTCTCTCCCCGGGTTCCTATCCCGGTCTCTCATTCCCCCGGGTTCCCTATCCCGGTCTCTCTCCCTCTCTCTATCCCCGGGTTCCCTATCCCGGTATCTCATTCCCCCGGGTTCCCTATCCCGGTCTCTCTCCCTCTCTCTCCCCGGGTTCTCTTTCCCGGTCTCACTCTCTCTCTCTCTCTCCCCCGCGTTCCCTATCCCGGTCTCACTCTCTCTCTCCCTGGGTTCCCTATCCCAATCTCTCTCTCTCTCTCCCCCGGGTTCCCTATCGCAATCTCTCTCTCTCTCTCTCCCCCTGTTTCCCTATCCCGGTCTCTCTCTCTCTCTCTCTCTCCCCGGGTTCCCTATCCCGGTCTCTCATTCCCCCGGGTTCCCTATCCCGGTCTCTCTCACTCTCTCTCTCCCCGGGTTCCCTATCCCGGTCTCTCTCTCTTTCCCCGGGTTCCCTATCCCGGTCTCTCTCTCTCCCCGGGTTCCCTATCACAAACTCTCTCTCTCTCTCCCCGGGTTCCCTATTCCGGTGTCTCTCTCACTCTCTCTCCCTCTCTCTCTCTCCCCGGGTTCCCAATCTCGGTCTCACTCTCTCTCTCTCCCCGGATTCCCTATCCCAATCTCTCTCTCTCCCCGGGTTCCCTATCCCAATCTCTCTCTCTCCCCGGGTTCCCTATCCCAATCTCTCTCTCTCCCCGGGTTCCCTATCCCAATCTCTCTCTCTCCCCGGGTTCCCTATCCCAATCTCTCTCTCTCCCCGGGTTCCCTATCCCAATCTCTCTCTCTCCCCGGGTTCCCTATCCCAATCTCTCTCTCTCCCCGGGTTCCCTATCCCAATCTCTCTCTCTCCCCGGGTTCCCTATCCCAATCTCTCTCTCTCCCCGGGTTCCCTATCCCAATCTCTCTCTCTCCCCGGGTTCCCTATCCCAATCTCTCTCTCTCCCCGGGTTCCCTATCCCAATCTCTCTCTCTCCCCGGGTTCCCTATCCCAATCTCTCTCTCTCCCCGGGTTCCCTATCCCAATCTCTCTCTCTCCCCGGGTTCCCTATCCCAATCTCTCTCTCTCTCTCCCCCGGGTTCCCTATCCCAATCTCTCTCGCTCTCTCCCCGGGTTCCCTATCCCGGTCTCTCTATCTCTCTCTCTCCCCGGGTTCCCTATCCCGGTCTCTCTCTCTCTCTCCCGGGATCCCTATCCCGGTCTCTCTCACCCCCGGGTTCCCTATCCCCGTCTCACTCTCTTCCTCCCAGGATCCCTATCCCGGTCTCTCTCTCTCTCTTCCAGGATCCCTATCCCGATCTCTCTCTCTCTCCCCCGAGTCCCCTATCCCGGTCTCTCCCTCACTCTCTCTCCCGGGTTCCCTATCCCGGTCCGTCTCTCTCTCTCTCTCTCCCCGGGTTCCCTATCCCTGTCTCTCTCTCACCCAGGTCCCCTATCCCGGTCTCTACCTCTCTCTCTCTCCCCCGGGGCCCTTTTCACGGTCTCTCTCACTCTCTCTCTCACTCCCCGGGTTCCCTATCTCGGTCTCTGCCTCTCTCTCTGGGTTCCCTATCCCAGTCTCTCTCTCCCCGGGTTCCCTATCCCAGTCTCTCTCTCTCCCCGGGTTCCCTATCCCGGTCTCTCTTTCCCCCGGGTCCACTATCCCGGTCTCTCTCTTCCCGGGTTCCCTATCCCGAACTCTCTCTCCCCAGGTTCCCTATCCCGGTCTCCCTCTCTCTCTCTCTATCTCTCCCCGGGTTCCATATCTCGGTCTCTCTCTCTCTCTCTCTTCCCCGGGTTCCCTATCCCGGTCTCTCTCTCTCTCTCCCCCCGGGTCCCCTATCCCGACCTATCTCTCTCTCTCCCCCGGATTCCCTATCCCGCTCTCTCTCTCTCTCTCTCTCTCCTCACCGGGTTCCCTATCCCGGTCTCTCTCTCTCTTTCCCCCGGGTCCCCTATCCCGATCTATCCCTCTCTCTCCCCTGGATTCCCTTTCCCGCTCTCTCTCGCTCTCTCACCCTAGTTCCCTATCCCGGTCTCTCTCTCTCTCTCTCTCCCCTGGGTTCCCTATTCCGGTCTCTCTCTCTCTCTCCCCGGGTTCCCTATCCCAATCTCTCTCTCTCTCTCTCCCCGGGTTCCCTATCCCAATCTCTCTCTCTGTCTCTCCCCGGGTTCCCTACCTCAATCTCTCTCTCCCCGGGTCCCCTATCTCGGTCTCTCTCTCCACCCGGATTCCCTATCCCGGTCTCTCTCCCTCTCTCTCTCTCACTCCCCGGATTCCCTATCCTGGTCTCTCTCTCCCCGGGTTCCCTATCCCGGTCACTATCTCCCTGGGTTCCCTATCCCAGTCTCTCTCTCTCTCTCTCTCCCCGGTTTCCCAATCCCGGTCTCTCGCTCTCCCCAGGTTCCCTATCCCAATCTCTCTCTCTCTCTCCCAGGGTTCCCTATCCCGGTCTCTCTCTCTCCCTAGGTTCCCTATCCCGGTCTCATTCTCTCCCAGGGTTCCCTATCCCGGTCGCTCTCTCTCTCTCTCCCGGGATCCCTATGCCGGTCTCTCTCACCCCCGGGTTCCCTATCCCCGTCTCACTCTCTTCCTCCCGGGATCCCTATCCCGGTCTCTCTCTCTCTCTTCCAGGATCCCTATCCCGATCTCTCTCTCTCTCACTCTCTCCCCCGGGTCCCCTATCCCGGTCTCTCCCTCACTCCTCTCCCGGGTTCCCTATCCCGGTCCGTCTCTCTCTCTCTCTCTCCCCGGGTTCCCTATCCCTGTCTCTCTCTCACCCAGGTCCCCTATCCCGGTCTCACTCTCTCTCTCCCCTGGGTTCCCTATTCCGGTCTCTCTCTCTTTCTCTCCCCGGGTTCCCTATCCCGGTCTCTCTCTCTCTCTCTCTCCCCGGGTTCACTAACCCGGTCTCTCTCTCTCTCTCTCTCTCCCCGGGTTCCCTAACCTGGTCTCTCTCTCTCTCTCTCCCCAGGTTCCCTATCCCGGTCTCTCTCTCCCCCGGGTCCCCTATCCCGGTCTCTCTCTCCCCGGGTTCCCTATCCCGAACTCTCTCTCTCCCCAGGTTCCCTATCCCGGTCTCTCTCTCTCTCTCTCTCTCCCCGGGTTCCCTATCCCGAACTCTCTCTCTCCCCAGGTTCCCTATCCTGGTCTCTCTCTCTCTCTCTCTCTCCCCGGCTTCCCAATCCCGGTCTCTCACTCGCTCTCTCTCCGGGTTCCCTATCCCTGTCTCTCTCTCTCTCTCTCCCCGGGTTCCCTATCCCGGTCTCTCTCTCTCTCTCTCACTCTCCCCGGATTCCCTATCCCGGTCTCTCTCTCCCCCGGGTCCCCTATCCCGGTCTCTCTCTCCCCGGGTTCCCTATCCCGAACTCTCTCTCTCCACAGGTTCCTTATCCCGGTCTCTCTCTCCCTCGCTCTCTCTCCCCGGTTTCCCAATCCCGGTCTCTCTCTCGCTCTCTCCCCGGGTTCCCTATCCCGGTCTCTCTCTCTCGCTCTCCCCGGGTTCCCTATCCCGGTCTCTCTCTCTCTCTCCCTGGATTCCCTATCTACGTCTCTCTCTCACTCTCTCTCTCTCTCCCCGGGTTCCCTATCCCGGTCTCTCTCTCCCCGGGTTCCCTCTCCCGGTCTCTCTCTCTCTCCCCGGGTTCCCTATCCCGGTCTCTTTCTCTCTCTCCCCCGATTCCCTATCCCGGTCTCTCTCTCTCTCACTCCCTGGGTTCCCTATCCCAAACTCTCTCTCTCTCCCTGGGTTTCCTATCTTGGGCTCACTCTCACTCTCCCCGGGTTCCCAATCCCGATCAGGCTCTCTCTCCTCCGGATTCCCTATCCCGCTC
>NW_025198151.1:0-5445 GCF_004010195.1 Chiloscyllium plagiosum
CTGTGGAACCCTTTCCAGAAACTTTTGTTTAGGTTGAGTTATTGTGTATTTTCAAAATATGCCAGACAGATATTTAACCAGAAAGACGATGAAGCTCTGTCGACGTAAGGCTGGAGAATGGAGTTGAGGATTATCAGATCAGCCATGAGTTCGTTGAATGGTGGAGAAGACTCGATGGGCTGAATAGCCGACTTCCAATCCTGTATCATTTGGTCTAACGTATTATTCTATTGATAAGTTTGGAATTCTGAGGGGATGGCATGAAGTGATAGAAAAGGTTTCTCAAACTTATCAGACAGATCAGGAACAAGGCTGATAAACCCATGAACAAGAAATGTGTTGTGGCCTGGAAACAACAAATGGCACTGGGCACACCACAGATGGGTATGTGCAGAAGTTGTTATTGCTAAAGAAAATTGGTGGATCTAATGCTGTTGAACCTTGGTGATCCCGTTGGATGATCGATCGCAGTGTGATTCACACAGCAATAGTTTGTGAAAGAACGAAAGGTTTGTTTCATTGGAGAGGTTTTCTGCAGTTCAGTTCTAATTGACTGTTTGAAATACTGATCAGACCTTTGTGTGGAGTGTTACATCAAAATACTCATTCACAATCCCACTGGATAAACTATTGCTCTCGATCTCTCCTTATTTGTTTCTCTTTCATTCGATGTATAGTCATATAAAGTCAAGATTTTTATTATCCCAATTCAACTTACAACAGAATCAAATTGGTTTGTTGCGACTTTGATGTGGTATCGCAAATCTCCGGTGCAATAAAGTGCAAGCGCAAGATTCTCCATCCAATGTACACTAAATATGCGAGTCACAAAGGAAAACCACAGCTGCGTTTAATAAAAGTAACAACCAGAGTAAGATTTGAACCGACGTGTGAATAATGAATTACCAACCCGTCGCCCTAACCTCGGGGCCATTTCCTCGCATGTGACCCTGTCAAGATTACATATGGTGCTAATAGGGGATGAGAAATTCCTTGAGCGGAATCGAATCCACACTATTATGTTTCTGCTTTCAGCGGAATGATAGTATCAGCAAAAACCATCCTTGGAAGGAATAGCTGTCCTTGATTCATTCCGAGTCGGAACTGTCTCAGAATGAACCAGCGAACAAGAAATTCCCATCACATTCACACGCATATTTACTCTTGACTCATAGTTTCTTCAGACAGTTTCTCCTTCACGTGAGGAAGTATATATGGAGAGAGAAGTGAAGGCGATGGTTTAGCTCGATGGCTTTTCTCATATGGATGAATCTGAACTGGATAAATTTCCCGGAAATGCAGTTTTGTTCGCTTCATTTTATTAATTTTGCTGCAACCTCACTCTGCTCATTGCAATGATCGGAAGTGAATTGGATTTATATCATTGGAATGTTTAATATTGTATTCAATTTTGATCCGAATTTATTTCAGCTTAAAGAAAATACTGATGAGAAAAACTGAAAGTTTAACTACAAAGAAAAATCCAGTTTTGATGCTCAGTTACTTTGGCAGATTTCAGTAGGTATCTAATGAACCCAACATCATGGCGATTGTCCTCCCATCTTTAAGGCATGAAATTAAAGCAGAAAATCGATCTCCAAGCACGTGTCACTTCCTATTCATTGTGGAATATCTTTCCTTGACAATCTATAAAATCTGCTCAGTTCCATTTATAATATTTAATGTGGAATATTAATGTAAACCTTTCAAAATACTGCAATTTTTTGCTGACTCTTATTTGGCTGCATACATTTCTGATATTTCTTTACATTTCAATTCATCCAAATTAGACATTGTTTCCTCGCACCTTCCATCCCCCACACCCCACTTTATCACGTTTACCCAGCCACAGGCTGTCTCTCTCTCTCCTGGTGAAACTCACTCCTTGTGTGTCTCTAAATGTGCCTTTCCAAATATTTTGGAAACGGATTCTCTGAGTGACAGAAATTCTGCTCCCATCATTTCTTTGTCCTACATCAATGGTTTTGAATACCTGACGTTCAGAAATTTAGTAACTTGAAAGAGTGAATTTGCCACCTATTTCCTCCCTCCAAACCTCACATACTCTGGAAAACTTCCATTCGGTTTTCCTTGGTTCAGTTCCAAATTTTCCAACACGCAAATAAATAAAATCCCATCCCCACTAAACGCCGTCAGCGTCGTCTCTAATGTCTTAGCAGCCCAGTAAACGCCCGCAGTGTCCTCTCTGATAGAATCACAGATTCCCTACAATGCAGAACGTACAATTCACCCAATCGAGTCTATCGGGTCACTCTGAAGAGCATCACAACCAGACCTATCCCCGCACTCTATCCCATATATTTCACCTGAAGACAGAACAGCCCTCTGGCTTGTGATTTCAAATAAACCTACTGGAATAAAACATTGCATCGTGTGACTGCTGACATTATCCCCGCATTACCCATGGCGAATTCACTTAACTTAGTGATTTCACTCCCTGGACATGACAGGGCAATTTAACATGGTCAATCCACCTCAACTGCAGATCTAAAATCAGTGCGAGCCACTCAGCAATTATATCATAACAGTGAACACCATCTGAATAATGTTTAATAGCTTTATACACTGGTAACTCAGCCTATTGAAAGCAAACTGCGCCTATCAACCATAATTCAATGTATCCAAACGCGATTCTGCGCTGTGCAACCTCATTCGTGCTGCAGGAAATGTTTCTGCACTCAGATCTGAATGGGTTTACCCCGTTTTCTTCCTCAGGTTCCTGCTTTAAGCAAACATTTCAGTCAGAATCAAATCGATAAAATGGTTTTCATTCCAAAACAGATACAATGTGCAGTTTGCAGAAGTCACGTGTTTGCACTTTCACTGACACTCTCTCTCTCCAGGAGCTGCAGTCCTTCCCCACGGTGATTCGGACATCACTGTACTTCCTGTGACATATCCAATCGAGAATGGAAGACCAATCATGAATTATCTTCACTGGAGAACAGAGTGACAGATTTAAAACCTTTTCCATGCCCCCAGCGGAGAATTGAGCCCCGTGACAGGCGGGGATACTAACTATGATACTGCCGAGGACAACAACGCCGAAGGGGGCCCTTCAGCTTGTTGTGGCCGCACTTGTCCAACAAAACTGCTTAACGACCTGAATCAAGGTTTCCATCATTCAGCCCATAGCCTTAGATGTCTTGGCATCACAAAGTCTCATCTGAATTTTTTTTTCAGGTGTAAAGGGTTTCCGCCTCTCTGACGCTTTGCGTACATCTACTCAAACCTTTCTGCCTTTTCCCGACATCTCTTGGCCCGATATTCGATCCCTCCATCAACAGGAAACGCTTCTTTCAGTCTATCCCATCCGTATCCCTGATTGTTTTGTACATCTCAGTCATGTCTTCCCCAATCTCCGCTGCTCGGCGACAAACAACCCCAGTCTGTCCTCATAACTGAAACTCTTCAGCCAGACAATACCCCAGTGAATCTCTCCTGCACTGTTACCAGTGCGATCACATCCATGCTATAATGTGAATTGTAGAACTGCACACAGTACTCGAGCTATAGCCAAGTAAACTTCTTTTATTCTGTCACTGAATGAGGGCATCGCTGGCTCTGCAGCATATTTTGCTATCTCTAAGTATACAGCGGGCACTGAGTCTCAACTATATTGCAGTGAGTCTGGAGTCATATGGAGGTCCGACCAGATAAGAATGGCAGTTTCATTCTTTAAAGGACGTCAGTGAAACTGATGGTTTTATTTTTTTTCAACAATTGACCATGGATTTATGGGAGTTATTAGATTCGTAATTCCAGATATTTACTGAAGCCCAATTCTACCACCTAGCATGGTCGGAGTCAAACCCGAGTCCCTGGTGTCTGAATTAACAGTCCAGTGGTAAGAGCGCTCGGCCATTGCAGAAAACCGATCAAACTGATCTTTTCCAATGGAGTTGCTTTTCCCTGATACTGTCCTGTGTCATTTTCCTGAGCTTGACAATCCAATAATCTCTTGTCCGTCTCATTAAACTTTGCTACATGAGTATTGATCTCACAACAGCGGTAACCAAATGGATCAACTGGTCTGCAGGTCCCGATCGTAGGGTTGGTGCACGTTCACCCAGCAAAAGTGACCAAAGCAGCACAGACTGAACGGTATCAATATGAGAATCAGTGTTTGATTCTGCAGTGCCTTAATGAAATAGGAAATGACTCCACAAAAGAGCAGCGCTCCGAAAGCTAGTGCTTCAATTAAACATGCAAGACTATAACCTGGTGTTGTGTGATTATTAACTTTGTACACCATAGTCCAACACCGGCATCCCCAAATTAATGAAATGGGGGTGTTGGACGGAAAGTCGGGTTAATGATCGTAGAAGGGAAGAAATCTCTGAGAACGGGTGGATTTGAATTCTGACATATGAAACACCGAGTTATGAGCGAGCAGAATTTGAAGGAAAAAGATCATTGCTTTGGTCAAAATTACCATGTTAAAACAACTTACACCTTTGTGTGCTTCGCAAAAACTGGATTGAATTGAGAAACTACTGCCGTGACTTGGATTCGAACCGAGGTTTCTGCGGCCACAACGCCGAGTACTAACCACTATAAGATCGCGGCATCCCATATAGCAGCACGCTACGAGGCCGCTATAAGTACAGTAACATAGACAATGTTCGGCAGAGTACCGAACACACAATATCAGTGCTGAGCGAACAGTGACAGATATGTGGGAACTCAGAATGGGCTGACCGTTTAACATCGGTGCCCGCAGAGGCTGTGGTGATTCCATCATTAATATGGGGAAGGCTGAGATAAATAGATTTCTCCAAAACATCAAAGACTCCGGAGACAGTGCAGGTTTTGTTGAAATGTATGCTCCAATAGCAATGCAGTTTAACATCGGCTACTTCACCAGTTTTCCCCCACAAGGCAGTAACCACTGCTGCCACAGAGTCCCAGTTCCCAGCCCCAGAATCAGCGGAATTGACTGGAGCAGTCACAAAGATCCAACTGGAAATCGGGATGGGAATGAGGTCGCAGAGATAGTCGATGGCTCCAGTGACACAACCGGAGAATGCATGGTACTTCTATAACGGTTTAGAGGCGTAAGCAGTTCCGTGGTTGCGAGTGCTCCTGGCCAAAGGCAGGGCAGAAGGGAAATTTGTTCCCGTTTATAATGATATAACAATCTACAGTGCATCTTGCTGAGACAACTGAATGCCACAACTGGAGCGAGGGCGGCTGGTTTGAAGTTTGATTTTGCTTCACTATCACCCACTTCCCTGGAATGAATTGCTTTCACCATTTTTATTTCCAGTTGCTTAATATCTCCCTGTAGTCTGCGGCTGTCTTGCTCATGGTTAATTGCATGACTAACTGTTGTATGATCTGCACACTGCTGAATAACGATCATTACAAGTAAATATGAATCATTGATCGATATGAGAAAAGAGTGGAACACACAGCAGGCAT
>NW_025198152.1:0-5445 GCF_004010195.1 Chiloscyllium plagiosum
TAAACCTGTTTGGTTGGTTTGGGGCTCGAGATTAGTCTGGCACTGCTTCTTGGTTTGTCTGATGGCTTGGTAGAGGTCATTTATGGAATTCCTGGATTGGTCTGGATAATTAGACTGGATTGCTGCACGTCTGGTCTTGAGTAGGAATTGGATTCCTTTGTTCCTCGAAGGTACATATTGGGTTAACACACAGATTGAATTCTTTGTTACACTGTCCTCCACACATTTGCTAACGAAGTTTGTGACAGAGGTGGCGTTCTTGTCCCGGTTTTTCTGCTGAGTGATTGAACATCATCCGGTGTACTAATTGTAAGCAGTCCCGCAGACACTCTTCTATAGTCACGGATTGCATTGTAACTCCTTTTGTGAAGGCTCCACACGTTTTAGCTTGTACATGTAAACTGGGAGAAGACTGTTTGGATTGTAAGCAATCAACTGCGATATCTTTATCAGATTGTCATCAGCCATAGGTACGCATCGTTCTAACTCTGGCATATACACCCACACTCGTCACTAAATAACAAATCTGCTTAAGGTAATGTTAGACTGAGGGATTACTCGTAAAAAATGAAGTTACAGACTGTGTTTGTATACTCTGCTTCCCCTGCTGCTGTTGTCGACAGCACCACATTATTGTCAGAAATTCTCCAAGCAAGGAAGGTCGGAGAGTCAGTTCATTGAAAGTGTTTAGAGTATTTTTGACTTCGAAATGAATTGAGGGCAAAAAGAATTAATCATGGAAGGGAATTGAGAGTCATGGTTTGTTACAGACTTACAAAATGAAAACAGGCTATTCTACCCATGACGTACATAGTTCTTCAACTCAACTAATCTCATTAACCCATTTTTGATCCACCTCCGTCTAACCCTTTCCTATCCATGTATCTTTCCAATTGTTTACTTTTACAATTGTAATTGTACTCTCCTCTGCGACTTCCAAAAAAAGCTTTTTATACATGGTTATCACACTCTGTGTGAAGGAGTTGCAACTCAGATCCCTTTGAAATATTTCCCCTCTCACCTTAATCTTGTGGACTCCAGTTTTTGACTGCGCTACACTAGGGAAAAGACATTGATAACTCATCTTCTTTATGCTCCGCATGATTTAATAATCCTCAGTACGATCACACATCAGACTCAAATGCAAGAGGGAAAGAAGTCCCAGCCTTTCCTTTTTAAGTCAAAACCTTCTGTCTCATTCAGGATCATAATTTTCAGTACTTTTGCACCATTCGCATTTCAATAACGTTCTTTCCATAGCCAAGAGACCAGAATGCTTTGCAGAATTCCAAATGACACATTAATGTTGGCTTGTACAGCCGTAACACAACATCTCCACGCCTGTCCTCAATGCTCTGGAGGATGAAGACAAGCATGCGAAACTCTGTCTTTACTGCTCCCTTTCCGCATGATTCCACTTGCAAGGAAGAATGCGTCTTCACTCCTCAGTCTCTATGTTCGCCAAAACTCCCTCAGCCCTACTTATCATTAACTGTATCAATCCTGCCATAGTCTGTCTATGCAAACAACAAACACCTCACATTCATCTGCAGTAAGCTGCATCTGCCATTCTTCGACCCACTGTCCCAATTGGCCAGATTGTTTTATACTCTTGCATAAAAGTTTCATAGTATACAACAATGTTAATGTCATCTGACTATTCATGCTTCCCATATTCTCATCCAAATCGCTTCAATGATCAGCGAAAAACAATGGATCAAGCACTGGTCCTTGTGGGACACCGCTCGTGACAGGTCGCCAATTGGAACACCGACGCTCCACCACCACCCTCTGTCTACTCCCGTCAATCTGATTATTTATACAACTGGTGAGTTCTCCCTAATCCTATGTGTTCTAATCGTACCAATCAGTCTCCAATGCAGAACCTTGTCGATGACTTTGCGAAAGTTCATGCAGACAATGGCTGCTACTCTGCCTTAGTCTTTCTCTTTGTGACTTCCACAAAAACGTAATCAGGCTTGTGAAAAATGATTTCCCTGGCAGACAGTCATGTGGAGGAACTGAAATCAGTCATTGTTTTTTTCCGTATGTATATAAATCCTGTTTCTCTAAAACAAAGTACCCACCACGGATGTCAGGCTTCTTGGTTGACTCTTCTCTGGCTTTCCCTTACAACATTTTTTATAGAAGTTATATCACAACATTATCCAGCCTCCAGTCTTCCAGCACACCACCTGCACCTGATAGCGGCCTCCAAATTTCTTCCCTAGCCTCCCCCCAAGTTCCTGAGACACCCTTGATTGTGTCCGGGAATTAGTCAATCCTTATACATTTTAAAAACTCCAGTATTTCCTCTAGTGTAATGTGAACACTTTACAAAACATGGCGATTTATTTTTCCGAAGTTCCCGAGATTCTACGTCTTCCTACGCAGTAAATATTTTCGCAAAATATTCGTTTAAACTCACACCATGTCCTCTGGTTTCACACATAGATGGGACAAATGGTCCCATTATCTCCCCAGTTATGCTTTTGCAAGTAATCTATTGTAGAATCTGTCTGGATTCGGTTTTGAGTTGCCTACCCAAAGCTGTTTCTTGCGTCCTCCTTTCCCTCTTAAACGTAGTCCGATACATCTTACACTCCTGTCTACTCCTAAATGTATTTCTTTTTTTTTACCAGCGTTGCCTACTCATGTCAGCCTTGGCCTTCATATTAACAAGAACATGCCAGTCCTGTCACCCATTGCCAAATCTCCTTTCACCTGCAAACAACCTCCCCATCACCTTTTGAAATTTCGTGCATAAAACCGTACAAATTGGCCCTGCCACAATTTAACAGTTAACCCTGTGAATCAAACCTAAGCCAGTCCATAATTATTTGAAAAAGAACAGCGTTATGGTACCTGGCTCCAACGTGCTCCCCCCGTTAACACCTCAGTCACTGGCCCTGTCTTATTTCCCAAGAGGAAGTAAAGTTGAGGTCTAGATCAAATCAGTTTAGTGAAACTCAAGGTTGAGGGGCCAAGTGACCTATTGCTATGTCTTATGTTCTCAAATTGTTGTTTTGAAAAGCCAGTAGGTTTTGTTGTCTGGGGGTTCTGTTATTGA
The DNA here is from genome assembly GCF_004010195.1 of Chiloscyllium plagiosum. Lineage (NCBI taxonomy): Eukaryota > Metazoa > Chordata > Chondrichthyes > Orectolobiformes > Hemiscylliidae > Chiloscyllium > Chiloscyllium plagiosum. Next base: position 3,071 of record NW_025198152.1, read on the forward strand.
ATGCTACAGTATAAGAGACTGATGATTTTGTGATCTAAATCTGAGTGAAGTATGGGGGCTGTATTAGCAAAGAATCAATGTCCACAACATGTCCGACAAATAAAACACAAGTTGTAGACAGGGGGAGCACTGCAAAGAGATGATAATGTGTCACCTTTGAACCCAACCTGGATTTTCCAAAACATTTTCTAACTAATTGCCGTATTGTTTCCTATTTTGACTGATCAAGTAACAGTCTGACATGGTCATCCATCTTATTCATTGAGTTGATTCCCTAGTTTTATTCTCCCACACAAGACGAAACATCCAAAAGCTCTGCCTCTGATGCACTCTCCTAAAGATTTTATCTGGATCAATATGAGCATCTCACATTCTCAGGCCAAATCTGTTCATCTTTCATAGTCCTTTCTGTACTTTACAATAAAGTGAAACCGTTGAAACCTTAAAAGAAGACATATCTTTCATTTCTTTCAATTTCAGGGATCAAATCTGCACATCATGCATCGGATGTGGTTTCAGTAAAGCTCTGTCTACATGAAGCATATTGTTCAATGAGTATGCTTCATAGTCTTGTCAAAAAGACATTATTCCATATAACTTCCTAAGTACTTGCTACTGATGCACAGCAGCGTTATGTGAACAGTGTGCCAAGACATTCAAATCCCTTCCGTGCTGAGTTCTGCAATCTCTCGCTATGTTACTCTTGTTGTATCGTCCCGTAACGTCACCAACATGCCAAAACGCACATCGTACCATTTCTCATGAAGGAGTTCTCACTAACCTCCCCTTTCTGTATCCAATTGCACGCTCCCGACCTCTGCTTGACAACTTATTGAGTGACCATCTCAGTGAATGAGCGATGATTTGGTCCCTCTTCCAATGCATCAACATAGATTTAATTATTGATGATCTCACAGTTATTCCAGATATAATCCATTGGTTACTACTTTACAACCTGAAAATGAACATTAATCTTACGTTGTATTTCCTGTTAACTGAGCTGCCACTTCCTGGATAGCAACGAAGAACGTGTGAATGATCTTTTTCTGTGCCGTGTATTTGCTCAAAGTGCTGAATTACTTTATTTTATTCCTGAGTAACACCTTAGAATGGGATGGTCAACTCCTGTCTCATTGCAATGATTATGAGTGGCTGAATAGTATATGCCTCGACATCTGTAACAATATTACGGGCTGCGTGATAGAACAGCACATGAACTGGGACCAGCAAGTTAAAAATGGATCAGAATCTGCCAATTCTCCACCAATACTACTCTGCTATTCGATCATGGCCGATACGTATCTCATCAGCATTCCGCTACCTTCTCACAGTAACATTTGTTTCCCTTATAAATCTACAATTTATAATTTTTTGTCCCATGAACCTACTATCCTGTGTGACTGCACATGGGTGCGTGCGTTCATGTGTTTATGATTATGTCTATCTGATCTGCATGAGCAAGAGACTTTTTTTTTAGAAGGCAAATCAAAAACTGTAAATCAACGATATTTCACAGTTGTTTCGTTGTTCAAGAATGTCTTGAGAAATTCTGAGCAGTTTTCTACGATTCCTGGTGACGTTTCCTCAGCAGGATCAGGCAGACATGCCCATTCCTGGTGTGCATGCCTCCCTGAGATTTGCTTCAGGACTTATGAATCCATTCTCACTTTTAATTTGGTTAACACATAAAAGCTTTCTAGCATACAGAAAACGCAAGCTAATTCATCTCAACCTCGTCCAAAATGCTTCACTAGAAAACTAGCTCGACCTCATGCAGACGATCCCTCTCTCAAACTCAATACAAATGACACTGAGACAAATTATTGTTAGATTTAACCCAATGAGTGGAAAACACTGCTCACCCCACTCCCAGTTACTGCTAATTAGATATCTTCGTTTCAGCGTTCTGAAACCTGTTAACAGATCGCTCCATAACATCGTGTCTCAATCTTTCCATCTCTATCTTTAACCCAAATCCCTCCCAATTATTGTTGAAAATGATTCCCACAACATCTCTCTCTGGCACTGATTTCCACACCCACAGCACCCTTTGTCATGGCTCAATGCAGTTGTGGAGCTGTAAATGGATGGAAGCTGCACATCCTGTCACTTCCAGCATGGGTTGTAAGAATCGCCACGTTGTGAGTGATCTAAGGCAATCATACCGCACCGCACAAATTCCTGGGGTGTTTACACAGCTTCCCATTTTGGATAGACACCAAATCCCGGTTTTCAGATTGATGCACTTGAGTGGTCTGCACAATGCTCCATTTTGGACTGATGTCTGCGTTGTATTGAGCAGTACACTAGCCTAACCTGCACAGTGCTCCATACTGAAGAGGCATCTCGTCTGGGCTTCTGGTATCTGGTGTGGT
>NW_025198153.1:0-5445 GCF_004010195.1 Chiloscyllium plagiosum
CAGAGCTCATCTTGAACAAATTTACTGATTTGCTTCTTCCCACGACACTGCTAGGAAGTGGAGGAGGCTGGTACAATTGCAACATTTAAGAGGCATTTGGATGCATATATGAATAGAAAGGGTTTGGAGGGATATAGGCCGTGTGCTGGCAGGTGGGACTAGATTATGTTGGGATATCTAGGCGGCATGGACGGGTTGCACAGAAGGGTGTGTTTCCATGCTGTTTTCTATGTCTCTGTGATCCAATTCCCCCATGTTCACTGATATTGTAATTGTCCTCTCTCTGTCTTCTGGTACAGTCCTTCCCTCTTCGAGATTCACAGTCAGCATCCATCCTCAGAAATAACCGCGTTCTCTCTCGTCCACACAGAGTACTGACACATCTGCGACCTCCCTTTCCACTACTTGTACATGGTGTCGCCAAGGATTAAGCCTTTGTTTGTCCTATTCCTCATTAACACGCTTCAACTGTTTGAATCACACCATGCGCTGCTCGTTTTCACATTACCACTGAAATGACGTAGATATACCTCACCATGCCCCATCTCCATTCTGGCACTTTATGAATATCGTCCCCTTAAAACTCAGCGAAGCAAAGCTGTCTTCTTTGTTTGCCGCTGAATGTTCCTTTCGCTAATGTCCAAGCCTTCTCCCATCCTGGAAACTGTCTAAAGACGAATCAATTTGTTCACAATCTCGCTGTTGTATTTGCCACCAGGATCAGTCTGTGATAATGGTTCCAAAGGAAGAAAATGAGGACTGCAGATGCTGGAGATCACAGTTGAGAATGTGGTGTTGGAAAATCACAACGGTGAAGGCAGCATCTGAGGAGCAAGAAGGGCTGATGCCCGAAACGTCGATACTCCTTCTCCTTTGATGCTGCCTGACCTGCTGCGCTTTTCCAGCAACACATTTATAAGCTCTGATCCCCAGCATCTGCAGTCCTCACTTTCTGCTAGGACTATAAAGTTTCAGGCATAAGCCTGCATTTCTGGTAAAGGGCTGATTCCCGAAACATCGACTCTGCTGCTCCGTGTTGTGATTTTCCAACGCCACACTCTCGATAATCTGACCGATAGTAGACACAGCTCAGAGTACCTTCTCTCTGAAAGAAACTCTGGCTCCATTATCTTATATCCTCTTGATGTGGAGAACAGTGGGGTTAGTGCAGTACAAGCAAGTTCTCCCATACAGTCACCCGTTCCTATCCCTATGATGTGAGGAATAGAGGAGTGAATACATACCATGCAGCATCATCCCATGGTCCCATCTCTCCCTATCCCCGTGATGTGGGGAATGAGGGATAAATGGTCTTTCTGTAACATGAGCCATGGACGAATTTCAATGACAGCACGCACGAAATTTGAAGAAAATTGTGCCTCAAATCAAGGACTGAGGGGTAGGGAGCAGATGCGGTTTCCACATGTTTTTGAGGTTTAACTTGGTTTCAAATATTGTATCAGCATGCCAAACATAAACTGGTCAGGGAAGAATCGTATCAAGGGTCTTAGATTGGAGTTAATTTTCTGTTGAAACTTCCCGAGTTGGTGTAGTGGGCAGATAGGACGCAGAAGATGTCCAATGCAGTATAATATGAACACTGAAAGGTAATGTAAAATATGAGGTACAATTCCAACGATGGTGAATTAGTGCAAGGACGTGGGTGTATACATGCCTCACTAAAGGTGACAGGACAGTTCGAGAGTGATACATTAATGAAACATCCAGTGTGTTCAGCTTTATCACAGTGGCACAGAATACAAGAGCATGGAGATAACGTTGAATTTGTTCACTTTGCTATTCATATAATTCATGCCTCACATGATTTTTTCAACCCCTGTATGGTGACCCCTTAGCATCGTACATTCACAACCAGAACAAAAAAAATAACGCAGCATATTCAGGTTTCCCTTGTCGCTCAATCCTGCCTTTCCCGCCAAAACTCTTGTAAATCTTTTCTGCAACCTCTCAACTGTAGGAAAATCTTATGTGCAACAGGGAGAACATCACGAAATGCAATATTCTGACCATGACACCCAAACTTTCATACTCTATGTGGTGACCAATGCAGCGAAGCGTGCCAATTGCTGACTTCACAACGCTGTCCACCTGCAACTCCAATTTCTCGGAAATATGTACCAGCGCTCCAAAATCCCTTTTTTGGTAATATATCCCATGTTCCAACCATTATCTGTAAATGTCCTGTCCTGATTTCACTTACCAAAATATAGCACCTCACATTCATAACAATTAAATTGCATCTGTCACTCCTCGGTCCATTTGCCCATGTGATCGTATTCCGTTGTTCTCTCAGATCACCTTCCTCGCTGTTCACTGCACCACTTATTTTGATGTCAATTGTAAACTTAATATCGATTCCTCTTATCTTCTGATCCAAATCATTTATATAAATTCCGAAAAGCGATGGATCCTGCACTATCCTTATAGCATAGGACTGGTTCCAGGCCGGTAGACCAAATCCCAATCCTCTACCACCACCATCTCCATTCTGCCTTCAAGCTAATTGTGAATCCAATTTGATTGGTCCCTCTGGACCTCATCAAGTCTGAGGTAACTAACCAGTCAACCATGCAGATCCTTCCTGGTCATTTGCTGAAACCAATAGATAATGTCTACAATTATGCCCTTTAAATCATAATTTTTACCTTTTCAAAAAAGTCAGTCCTGGCAATAACTTCTTAAGGGCAAAGCTATGCTGGCTATCTTTCATCAGTCTTTTGCCTTTCAAAATGCATGAAATTCCTATGTCCCAGAAATCTCTCCGATAATTTACCCACCACTCATGTTCAGCTCAGCGGTTGAAGTTTCAGTGGTTCTTCCTTACTACCTATTCGAAAGAATGGCATCATATTAGCCAAATTTCAAGCTTCTGGACGCACAGCCGTGTCTATTGAATATACAAATCTCTCACAAAACTCGCAACCATCTGTGAGCTTGAACTTGAAGAACTGAGAGACACTTTATCAGATAAATTAGTTAGAAGCTTGAACTGTTCTTCCCCAACAGAATTTAAAGTCTAATCAATGATAATTGAACATCTGGTGCTGAAGGACCTTTGCTAACTTAATGTATTCGGGGACATGGGGCACAGATGAACCTGACAGCTCGAGATTTCCAGATCTCAACAACTCTCTGTTTTGGTCCAGAAACATCTGAGCTCAATGTTGAGTCCAAAGTTGTAAAATGCTCTATAAAACTATGAGCTGCTGTTCTAACAGCTCCGATTTAGGTTCATTGGTATAATATCTGGAGATCGTGGATACACAGGTCAGAGTGAGAGTGGCAGAGAATTAAACGACAAGGGAACAGAAGCTAAAGCTGATTCCTGACGAAGTGCTTATACCTGGAACATCGATTGTGCTGCTCCTGGGTAGCTGCCTGTTCTGCTACGCTTTTCCAGCACCACAATCGCAACTCTGATGTCCAGCATCTGCAGTCCTCACTTTCTCCTAATTGATTTCAAACTGACTGCGAAGCCTCTTCCAAGGATGCCGACCGTGAAGATATTCTCCTCCTCTCTCCACAAGCCGATTCATAATGAAGGGCTAATGCTCGAAACATCGATTTGCCTTGTCCGTCGAATTTCCCTGACATGCTGTGTTTTTTCTAGCACCACTCTCTCGACCAGAAACTAAGAGTCAGCCGACAGAATAAATGTAACTTTTCCACAAAGTGATCACCCAACCCCTATTTGATCTTCCGAAGGCAGATCATAAGCATTAGGGAGGAGAAAGTGAGGTCTGCAGATGCTGGAGATCAGAGCTGAAAATGTGTTGCTGGAAAAGCGCAGCAGGTCAGGCAGCATCCAGGGAACAGGAGAATCGACGTTTCGGAATCCTGAAGAAGGGCTTATGCCCGAAACGTCGATTCTCCTGTTCCTTGGATGCTGCCTGACCTGCTGCGCTTTTCCAGCAACACATTTTCAGATCATAAGCATTAATACAGGTCAATAAATTACAAGAATTACAGACAAATCACGCATTTCTTTCAACTCCAAACTTTTGGTAAAATGCCCTAGAAAAAGTCCTTTATTGGCTGTGTGGGTTATATAATCATGTTATGATTTGTTCGGCTATAGGTTTAATATCATACGAGGTAAAGAAAAAAAATGTTGAATTGGTGAGTTCTATGCCAGTTAGTTTTGTTTTAGTATTAGCAGAACTTAACGTGAATCTCTCAATGAAAACTTGATTCAGTCCTAGAAATGATTGATCGGAAAATCCCATCATGCAGTCATAGCAGATCACCACTGATTTCTCCGTGAGGCGGATGTTTGACGAAACTATTTCGCAAATGCTCTGAGCAAGCGAAGATCCTCTCTGCAATGTGAATCGTTGGTATATATCATGGGAATTATGGTTTTTCCCATGGACCAGTTGCTGTTGTCCTTCTGGCAGTTGGGGATTTGGGAGAAGGAGAGGCGATAATGAGCAATCCAATCTACTGACACATCACTGCATTCACACTGGGGAGAAGCTGTTTTCTGTTCCATATGCAGAAATGGATTTCCTCGGTCATCCCAATTTCAGACACATCAATCCGTTTATACGGTATAGGCACCTTTTCAGTTCTCTGACTGGGAGAAGATATTTATTTTTTTTTAAATCAGCTGATATCATAGTTCTGACACTGGACAGAAACAATGCTACTGTTCTGTGCATCGGAAGTTTTTCACACAGTTTCCCAGCTGCCTGATAAACCAGCGATTGGACAAGTGATCAGAGGTGTTTGCTGCAGTGGCTTTTGTCACTGATCATCACGGTAAGTATTGAATCCCTTCATTCTCACAGGTTAGGTTCATATCTAATGACTTTGAAATAGAAATACGAGTTGCTGCTTAATATTGTGGTTTACTGCCAAAAAGAATGTCACCATTATTTCAAACACATTGATGCAATTTTATAACTCTTCCACCCGAGTGTTTGACACCATCAGGAGTGAGATCAGAAAAGACAAACTTGCGGAAGGATCATACACTAAGAACAGAAATTCAACCATGTCATGTTCTTTCAGCGGAACACTGAGAGCGACAAGCAGCATTTTATGTGGATAAAATGTTGGATAGCCGATATGTCCAATACGTTCTGGCGTTGTTGAAGGTCAATTTGTATGATGTGAAAGGGCAGAATGGCTACAACAGTTATTCCAGATCCTTTGTGAATCAGTGTCTGGTTTCTGTTCAGTAACCATCATACCATTCCAATCTTCACGTCACAGCTGTATTTCTAGGCAAGGAGAATGGATACAATCCGTGAAATCAGAGATTGGTACAAATCTGTGCTTTGTTCTTCACGAGAAGTCCATAAGTTATATGAGCAGGGTGACGCCATTTGGCCACCATGTCTGATCCACCATTTAATGGTCGTTGATATGTTTCCCAAACCCATTCATCTTCTTTCTTATCATGACTCTTAATTTCCATTC
>NW_025198154.1:0-5447 GCF_004010195.1 Chiloscyllium plagiosum
AGACAGGAGATAATCAGGTACAGGAGATAATCATAGACAGGAGATAATCACGGACAGGAGATAATCAGATACAGGAGATAATCACAGACAAGAGATAATCACAGACAGGAGATAATCAGATACAGGAGATAATCACAGACAGGAGATAATCACGGACAGGAGATAATCAGATACAGGAGATAATCACAAACAGGAGATAATCACAGACAGGAGATAATCAGATACAGGAGATAATCAGAGACGGTAGATAATCAGAGACAGACGATAAGCACAGACAGGAGATAATCACAGACAGGAGATACTCAGATACAGGAGATAAATCACAGATGGGAGATAATCACAGACAGGAGATAATCACAGACAGGAGATAATCACAGACGGGAGATAATCACAGACGGGAGATAATCACAGACAGGAGATAATCAGAGACAGGAGATAATCAGATACAGGAGATAATCATGGACAGGAGATAATCACAGACAGAACATAATCAGAGATGGAGATAATCAGAGACAGGAGATAATCACAGACAGGAGATAATCAGAGACAGGAGATAATCAGAGACAGGAGATAATCACGGACAGGAGATAATCACGGATGGGAGATAATCACGGATGGGAGATAATCAGAGACAGGAGATAATCACAGACAGGAGATAATCAGAGATAGGAGATAATCACAGACGGGAGATAATCACAGACAGGAGATAATCAGAGATAGGAGATAATCACAGACGGGAGATAATCAGATACAGGAGATAATCACAGACAGGAGATAATCACAGACAGGAGATAATCAGATACAGGAGATAATCAGAGACGGTAGATAATCAGAGACAGACGATAAGCACAGACAGGAGATAATCACAGACAGGAGATACTCACAGACAGGAGATACTCACAGACGGGGAGATAATCACAGACAGGAGATAATCACAGGCAGAAGATAATCACAGACGGGAGATAATCACAGACGGGAGATAATCAGAGACAGGAGATAATCACAGACAGGAGATAATCAGAGACAGGAGATAATCACAGACGGGAGATAATCACAGACAGGAGATAATCCGAGACAGGAGATAATCACAGACGGGAGATAATCACAGACAGGAGATAATCACAGACAGGAGATAATCAGAGACAGGAGATAATCAGAGACAGGAGATAATCAGAGATAGGAGATAATCACAGACGGGAGATAATCACAGACAGGAGATAATCAGAGACAGGAGATAATCACAGACAGGAGATAATGTAAGGCTGTTGATAATCAGAGAGAGTAGGCAATCAAAGAGAGGGGTCAATAGAGAGTATCCTTACCAACCGAGAATTCCTTGCCATATTTGAATTTGTTCTTCATTGCTGCATCACTGAGGGTCTGGACTGAGTCTTGTGGAAGTTCTCTTTCTAGCACGCAGAGTGTCAGCACATCCAGACTGACTTGGTAATAGTTAGTCAGAGGGAATGAGGTGTTCACTAAGCAAGACAACATCAACAATGGTTACGGATGCCGGCAGTGTGAGAACGACAGACAGAGGGACAGAAAGGCAGAGAGAGTGCGCGACGAAGAAGTGAGTAAAATAGCCTTTATAGTCATGTGCATTCGAGTGAATGCAGTGAAAAGTTGTAATGTCTCTGCTTTGGCACCATCTTAGGTACAGGGTACCTAGGTACAGAATACTTAAGTATCCTCCACCATCCACAATCTCATCACCTCTGGGGATCTCCCACCCATAGCCTCCAATCTCATTGTCCATGAACCTCGTACCACCTGATTCTACTGCCTACAAACCTGACTGCCCCGGTCAACCCATTGTCCCAACCTGCGCCTGTCCCACCAAACTCATCTCTGCCGACCGTGACACCATCCTGTCCCCCTTAGTCCAGGTACACACCCCCCCCATGTTCGTGATTCCACCCACACCCTCCACCTCCTCCAAGATTTTCGTTTCCCCAACGCCTCATCTTCACCATGGACATCCAGTCCCTCTACACATCGGTCTGCCACAACAAAGGCCTCCAACCCCTCCGTTTCTTCCTCTCACGCCGTCCCAACCAGTACCCCTCCACCAACACCCTCATCCACCTGGCTGGACTGGTCCTCACCCTCAACAACTTCTCTTCCAATCCTCTCACTTCCTCCAAACCAAAGGAGTAGCCATGGGCACCTGTATGGGCCCCAGCTTTGCCTGCCTCTTTGTCGGGTATTTGGAACAGTCCATCTTCCGCAGTTACACCAGCACCACCCCCCACCTGTTCCTCTGCTATATCGATAACTGTATCAGCACCACCTCATACTCCCACGAGGTGGTTGAACAGTTCATCAACTTTACCAGCATCTTCCACCCCAACCTCAAATTCACCTGGACCATCTTAGACACTTCCCTCCCCTTTCTGGATCTCTCCATCACCATCTCAGCAACCAACTAACTACGGACATCTTCTACTAACCCATCGACTCCCACAGCTACCTAGACTACACCTCCTCCCATGCTATCTTCTGTAAAAATGCCATCCCTTATTCCCAATTCCTCTGCCTCTGCCGCATCTGTACCCAGGATGACCAATTCCCCCTCAGAAAGTCCCAGATGGCCTCCTTCTTTAAAGATCACAACTTCCCTTCCCACGTGGTTGATGATGCCCTCCAACGCATCTCCTCCACTTCATGCTCCACTGCCCTTGAACCCCACCCCTCCCAACACAACAAGGACAGAGCCCCCCAGTCCTCACCTTCCACCCCACCAATCTCTGTATATATTGCATCATCCTCCGCCACTTCCGCCCCCTATAAACGGATCCCACCACTAGGGATACATTTCCATCCTCACCTCTATCAGCGTTTCGCAGAGACCATTCCCTCGTCAGATCCCCACTCCTGGCACCTTTCCCTGCCACCACAGGAAGTGCAAAACCTGTGCCCACATCACTCCCCTCATCTCCATCCAAGGCCCAAAAAGATCCTCCCACATCCAACATACATTTACCTGCACTTCCACTACGTCATCTACTGTACCTGTTGCACACAGTGTGGTGTCCTCTACATCAGGGAGACAGGACACCAACTTGCGGATTGTTTCAGAGAGCATCTCTGGGACACCCGCACCAACCAACCCCACCGCCCCGTAGCTGAACACTTCAACTCCCCCTCTCACTCCACCAAGGGCATGCAGATCCTGGATCTCCCCCACCTTAACCACCCGATACCTGGAGGAAGAATGCCTCATATTCCGCCTTGGGACCCTGCAAGCACACAGGATTAATGTGGAATCAACCAGTTTCCTCATTTCCCCTCCCCACACCTTATCCCAGTCCCAAGCCTCCAACTTGGCACCGCCCTCTTGACCTGTCCGTCTTTCCCATCTATCCGCTCCACCCTCCTCTCCGACCTGCCACCTTCTCCCACACCTTCATCGATCTATCACATTCCCAGCTACCAACCTCCCAACCCCATTCCCCCTCCCATTTATCTCTCAGCCCCCACAGCCCACAAGCCTCATTCCTGATGAAGGGCTCTGGCCTGAAATGTTGATTCTCCTGCTCCTCGGATGCTATCTGACCTGCTGTGCTTCTCCAGCACCACACTCTCGACACAGAATACTTAAGTGCTTGTTACAGACTTGGACGGAGAATCATAAATAAAGTTCAGGATTATAACAGAGAATACAGAAATTTTTAAAATGTCCTTGATTTAAGAGCTGGAGTCAGAAAGAGCTAGAGACAGACAGAGAGCATAAATGAATGAGACAGAGATGGCTTGCATGACTCCATCTATCTCTGAAAGTGCTTATGGGAATGATTCAGGAACTCTAGATATTTGGGGCAGCACGGTGGCTCAGTGGTTAGCATTGCTGCCTCACAGCGCCAGGGACCAAGGTTCAATCCCACCCTCGGGCGACTGTCTGTGTGAAGTTTGCATGGTCTCCCTGTGTCTGCGTGGGTTTCCCCTCACAGTCCAAAGATGTGTAGGTTAGGGTGGGTTGGCCATGCTAAATAGTCCCATAGTGCCCAGGGATGTGCTGGTTAGGGTGGATTGGCCATGCTAAATTGTCCCATAGTGCCCAGGGATGTGTAGGTTAGGGTGGGATTGGCCATATTAAACTGTCCCATAGTGCCCAGGGATGTGCTGACTAGATGGGTTAGGTGAAGTACTGGGTCTGGGATGCTCTTCAGAGGGTGGGTAGAGACTCAATGTCCTCTTGCTGCACTCTAGAGATTCTGCCATGTAGAGGGAGCTCAGGATAGTTTTCAGCTTTGTAGCAGAAATCCCCATAGGATCTAGGCCTGTTCTGGGAGTGGGTGATGGGGAGAGTGTGGAGAGAGCATTCAATGGAAATTGAGGGGTGTGCAGGCTCCCAGCATGTTAATATTTGGTGATATTTACCAATGTGTTTGATTTCCTCAGTTAATTTCTCCTGCAGTATCTCGATAAGGTCAATCCTGTCCTCTTTGTAGGAGACGTTGGCGGGATTGTTGCACGACGCAGCGATGGCCAGGGAGTACAGAGCGACCAAACCTGAGGAGAAGTTGTCACCTGATTGGTGAAGAAGAGTAAACATACTGAGAAATCATCGCAACAGGCCGTTTGGCCCATCATGAGGATGGGAACCTCTTACCCATGCTCTTCATCACACTGGTCACTAGGATCCTTTTGCTCCTGACGTCCTTCATGTGCTCAGCCAACGTCCCCCTCCCCTTTCAAATGAATCAAGATTATTAACCTGGAGCATTCCCTGTGGGAGGCAGATCCACATTCCCCTCCCCGTCCCCCCTCCTCATCCAGGGGGAAGTCTTCTCCCCGGGCTCCCCAGTTGGATTTCTTCCTGCTTGTCATCCCAATAGTTCAGGGCTGTGGGCTCAACCATGTAACCATGGGGACTCAGTGATTAGCGCTTCTACCTCAGCACCAGGGACACAAGTTCGATTCCAGCCTCGAGTGACTGTCCGTGTGGAGTTTGCATGTTCATCCAGGGACTGCGTAGGTTCCCTCCTCCAGCCCAGGGATATGCAGGCTGGGTGGATTAGCCATGGGGAATGTAGGGTTCCAGGGATACGGTCTGGGTGGGATGGCCTTCAGTGCAGACCTGATGGCCCTAGTGGCCTCTTCCAGGACTGTAGGGATTCTCTGGTCTTCTCAAGGCCTGCCCGACAGGATCCTTGTGAGGTGACGGCTCAGTGGCATTATCATTTAATCGAGGCAATGTTCTGAGGGCCGGGGATTCAAATCCCCCCACAGTATATTTAATTTCAGTTTCAAAAAAGACCCTGCATTTAATGGCGGGCATTTAATGAAATCATCGTCAATCATTGGGAAAAAGCCACCAGGTTCAGTTAGGGAAGGAAACCGCCACGCCTTCCAATGTCCAGCCTACATGTTGTCCGGGAGTGGGGCAGTGGGATTGGTTTGGGATTGCTACAGGGCTGTGGGGAAGGAGTGGGGCAGTGGGA
>NW_025198155.1:0-3138 GCF_004010195.1 Chiloscyllium plagiosum
TTAGAGAGGTCCATTTAGCAGTGTAAGAACAGCGGGGAAGAAGCTGTGGCCATGTGTGTTGAAGCTTCTGCATCTTCTGCCTGGTAGAAGAGGTTGGAAGAGAGTCTGACCGGGTGGGAGGGGTCTTTGATTGTGTTTGCTGTCTTTCCATGGCATCGAGAACTATAGATGGAGTTGATAGATGGAAGGTTGGCTTGTGTCATGGTCTGGGCTGTGTTCATAACTTTCTGTAGTTTCTTATGGTCCTGGACAGAGCTGTTACCGTACCAAGCCGTGATGCACCCAGATAGAATGCTTTCTATGGTGCAGCTATAAACGTTGGTGAGAGTCCTTACAAATATGCTGAATTTCCTTAGCCTCCTGAGGAAGAAGATGCATTCTTGTAACCTCTATGAAGTCCTCTATACGCCACCATTCAGTCCTCTGTATATCTCCATTCAGTCCTCCATTCCCCTCCATGCAGGCCCCCATACTCTTCCATGCAGTCCCCCATATCCCTCCAGGCAGCAGAGGCAGGGAGGTGATGGCCTTCTGGTACTATTACGAGACTATCAATCCAGAAACTCAGCCAATGCTCTGCAGACCAAGGGTAGATTGCAGCCACGACAGATGGTGGAACTTGTACTCTATTAAAACAAAATCTTCAAATAAGAAAACACTGATGATCATGGGAAACCCAACTGGTTCACTAATGCCCGACAGGGATGGAAATATGCTGTCCTCACCTGGTCTATCCTACATGTGACTCCAGGCCCACAGCAGTGTGAGTGATTCTCAGTGGCCCCCTGATCTGGCCTGGCAAGCCATTCAGTTGTACCAGTCATTACAAAGTCTCAGAGAAATGAAACTGGACAGATCACCTGGCACTGCCCTAGGCACCGGAAAATGCAGGAACAGCCCTGTCGATCCTGCAACGTCCTCCTTACTAACATCTGGGGGATACTGCCAAAACTGGGAGAGCTGTCTCACAGACTAGTCAAGCATCAATCTGACAGAGTCATACTCACAGAATCCTACCTGACATTCTATGTCCCAGTCAGCACCATCACCATCCCTGGATATGTCCTGACAGACCCAGCAGAGGAGGCAGCACAGTGGGGAGACAGTCGGGAGGGAGTTACCCTGTGAGTCCTCAATATTAACTCCAGACCCCATGATGTCTCACAGCTTCAGGTTAAACGTGAATAAGGAAAGCTCCTGCTGATTACCACATACCGTCCTCCCTCAGCTGATGAATCAGTTCTCCTCCATGTTGAACAACACTTGGAGGAACCACTGAAGGTGACAAGGGCACAACATGTACCCTGGGGGGGGGAATTTCAATGTCCACCATCAAGAGTGTCTCAGCAGCAGTACAACTGACTGAGCTGGTCAGGTCCTAAAGGACATAACTTGAGACTGGGTCTGCGACAGGTGGTGAGAGAACCAACCAGAAGGAAAAGCATATTCGACCACATCCTGACCAATCTGACAGCTGCAGATACATCTGACCATGACAATATCAGTAAGAATGCTCACTACCCAGTCCTTAAGGAGACAAACTCCCGTCTTGATATTAGGAATAAATTCCATCATGTTGCGTGGCACTAAATGTGTGTTATAAATAAGAAAGACTTCAAACAGACCCAGCAACTCAAGACTTGATATCCATGATGTGATGTGGGCCGTTAACAGCAGCACAATCTGTGACCTCGTCGCCCAGCAAATCCCGCACTCAATCATGACCATCAAGCCAGGGGTCAACCCTGGTTCAATGGAGAGTGCAGGAGGGCATGCCAGGAACAACACTAGGTATAGCTAAAGATGAGGGTTCAACCTGGTGAAGCCACCAAACTGGACTACTTGCATGTCAATCAGCACAAACAGCAAGTGACAGACAGAGCTAAGCGATCTCACAAGCAATGGATCAGATCTAACCTCTGCAGTCCTGCCACTTCCAGTCGTGAGTGATGGTGGACAATTAAACACCTCACTGGAAGAATTCCACAAATATTCCCATCCTCAACGATGTAAAAGACCAGCTCATCGGTCTAAAAGATAAGGATGAAGCATTTGCAGGAATCTTCAGTCAGAATTGCTTAGTGGATTATTGGATCTCACCCTCCTCCAATGGTCCCAAGCATTACAGATTCCAGTCTTCAGGAAATTCGATTCACTCCACATGACACTGAACACTGCAAAGGCTATGGGCCCTGGCAATATTCCAACAATAATACTGAAGACATGTGCTCCAGAACTTGTCGCTGCGCTGGGCAAGCTGCTCCAGTACGGTTACAACACTGGCATCTACCCAACAATGCGGAAAATTGCCCAGGGATGCCCTGTACATAAAAAAAAGTTCAAATCCAGCCCGGCCAATTACCGTCCCATCAGTCTATTCTCGATCACCAGTAAGGTGATGGAAGGTGTCATCAGCCGTGCTATTGAGCAGCTACTGCTCAGCAATAACCTGTTCAGTGACACCCAGTTTGGCTTCCACCAGGGACACCCGGCTCCTGACTTCATTACAGCCTTGGTTCAAACATGGACAAAAGAGGTCAGTTCCAGAAGGGAAGGGAGAGTGACAGCCTGTGACATCAAGGCCAATTGGACCGAGTGTGGCATCAAGGGGTCCGAGCAAAACGGGAATGAATGGGGGGCAAACTCTCTGGTGGTTGGAGTCAGACCAGGTGCAGAGGGAGATGGTTGTGATTGTTGGGTGTCAGTCATCTCAGCTCCAGGACATCTCTGTAGGAGTTCCTCAGGGTCATGCCCTCAAAAGGTTAGAAGTGGGAATGTTCACCAATGATTGCACAATGCTCAGCATCATTTATGACTCCTCACATATTGTAGCAGTCTGTGTTCAAATGCAACAAGATCTGGACTTTATCCAGTCTTGGGCTGACAAGTGGGAAGTAATATTCACAGCACACAGCTAGGCTATGACCATCACTAATAAGAGACCATCTAACCACTACCCCTTGACTTCCAATGCTGTGACCATCACTGAATCCCCCAATACCAACATCCTGTGGGTTATTATTGACCAGAAACTCCACTGGACTCACCACACAAACACAGTGACTGCAGGAGCAGTTCAGAGGCTAATGCTGAGTGACTGACCTCCTGACTCACCAAGACACAAATCAGGAGTGTGTT
>NW_025198155.1:3765-5447 GCF_004010195.1 Chiloscyllium plagiosum
GGACAGAGTGTGGGAGAGGACAGTGTTGATGGAGCATGCAGTGAAATGGTGCTGATGGTGGAGATGGATGAAGACCTGGAGAAGCAAACAGTGAGCTCCTGCCTCCAGGTAACTGCCCAGGCTTTCCTGTTGGGAACTGGCACCATCTGGTTTCCATAGGAACTGGAGGAAGGATTAGAATCTCCAGCGAAATGAGGTAAGACCAGCTCCTAATGAGATAGAACGGCATGAAAATGAAGTGTTTACCCCTCACTCGTGAGATTCAGAATTCCCTGCTTAAGCCAGAAGAGGGGAAATTGGAAATACTCATCACAACAAAATCTAATCCTTTCATTCTTGCCATATTTGCCTTTCTTCTCTTTGCTCAGACCACTCAATGCAGCAGGAAATTCAACTCTATAAAAATGACTAACAATGTAATTTTTAATCTCCTTACAGGATTGAGGATCCCACGGTCGCCCAGGCCTGAATACCTTCGGTGTTGTTCAGAGGGTGGTGGTTGATTGTTATCCAGTGTTTTGATTCCCAAAGGAAATATCAGAGAAATAAAGTGAGTAACTTACCAATCCCACGCGCATAACTCATTTTTTGGGTAGAGGAGGAGGATGGGTGAGACACAACCAAAGTAGTGTTTCAGGTAAAGCAAACAGACAAATATATGATCTTACATACCCAGCCGTCCTGTGTCCTCTCCTGCTCCACCTATACATGAGGTCGACTTACTTTCCCAGCAGCCCTCTGGTCCTTGCTCTGGCTGTTAAAATGGACGCTACTGATGCTCAAGGTAAGCTTTAAAATGCTCCATTTACTTTCCCAGAAGCCCTCTGGTCCTCCCTCCCACTGTAAAAATGAAAACCCATGATACTCAAGGTATGCTTTTAAATGTTCCATTTACTTTCCCAGAAGCCCACTGGTCCTCCCACCCCCTCCCCCCCCCCCGCCCCCGCTGTTAAAATGGAGGCCTCTGATACTCAAGGTAAGCTTTTAAATGCTCAACTAACTTTCCTGTAAGCCCTTTGGTCCTCGCTCGCACTGTAAAATTGGATGCCCCTGATACTTAAGGTGAGCTTTTAAATGCTCGACTCACTTTCCCAACAGCTCTGTGGTCCTGGCTCCCACTGCATTTCCCCAATGTGAGAAACTACGCCATGTTCTTCACAGCCCTCAACATGACATCAATGATGATCAGCAACTCGATAAGATCACCCCTAGTCCTCTTACCTTTAAACAACTGCCAAACCTAAAACAGACCATTGTTTGCATCAAACTACCATGGCTTCAGGATAACATCCACCACAACACCACACAACTCTGCCATGGCAACCTCTGCAGGACATGTCAGATCATTGACATGGACACTACCACACGTGGGAACATCACCCACCATGTTCACAGCAGATACTCGTGTGACTCGGCCAATACTGTCTCCCTCATACGCTGCAGGCAAGAATGCCCCAAGGCATGGTATATCAGTGAGACCACACAGACACTACAGCAATGGATAAACAGACACCACTCAACAACTGCCAGACAGGAATGTTCACTCCCAGTCAGGGAACACTTCAGCGCTCAGGGATGTTCAGCCTCTGATCTTCGGGTAAGTGTCCTTCAAGGCAGATTTTGAGATACACAACAATGCAAGATCACCGAGCAGAGACTGATAACCAAGTTCCAGATCCATC
>NW_025198156.1:0-3338 GCF_004010195.1 Chiloscyllium plagiosum
TAACATTCCATTCAAGCTATTCCTGCTGGGATATAGCACTAGCATCTACCTGACAATGTGGGAAACTATCCAAGTGTGTCCTCTGGATACACAGACAAAACATCAGACAATTAATGACTCTCCCATTGCTCTAATCCGTGTCATTAACAAAGGGATGGAAAATGTCATCTACAGTGGGATCAATCATCACTTGTAAGCACCATCCTGCTCATTGAGCTCAGTTTGGGCTCTCATCCCTTGGGCTCATTAAAGCCTTGGTTTAATGATGTATAACAAGAGTACACAGCTGAATTCTAGAGGTGAGGTGACAGTGACTGCACTTTTAACATGATCATAACTGCATTTGACCAAATGTCGTATACAGGATTAACGACAAACCTGGAGCAAATAGAAATCGTCCGCACTGGCAGAAGTTACACCTGGTGGAGAGCAGCCTTCTCAGCTCTGCCGCAGTTCCTCAGCGGAGGAGTTTCTGGGTAAGCCTGCAGATCAGAAATGGAAAGGTAGGGCACCATACCCCTACAGGGTGATTCTCTCCTGAGGTAGAGAAGACTGGCCGTAGATTAACAGAACAGTCATCATGCCTCAAGTGAAGGAGACCTTGAGTAGGACAGCCCTTTCCAGACACCTCAGTCAGTGTCCGAATTGAACCCACACTGTTGACATTAATCTGCATTACAAACCATCCGTCCAACTGAGTGAGCTAACCAAGTCCTCAAGCCGCCCCCTGTGGTAGATATTGAAATATTATTCCATTCAGATATGATGTTAGACACCTCTGGAGCAGTTGGAACAAGAAAACAGCTTCCAAGCTCAGAGAGAGGGACAGCATCAGAGATCTTTAAGAGTCCTCTCTGCCCTAGGCCCAATAATCTTCAGATGCTTCATAAATGACCATCCTTACACTGTAAAGTCACAACTGGGGATGTTTGCCAATGGTTAGACAATGTTCAACACCATTTGTGATTTACTCAGATACTGGAGCAATCCTGATCCAAATGCAACAAGGACCTGGAAATATGAAGGTGTGTGCTTAACAGTGACAATACCATGTCCATTGCACACATGCCAGACCACGATTACCTCTAACAATTGAAAATGGAACCATAAACTCTAACTTTCAATGCCACCACCATCACTGAAGTCCCAACGACCAATATCCCGGGGATTACCATTAACAAGAACTGGACTGTCCATATTATTTCATTACCCATTCATGGAAAGGGCTTATGCTGAAACGTTGACTCTCCTATAAATCAGATACTGCCTGACCAGTTGTGCATTTCCAGTGCCACATTTTGACGCATATTAATAATTGGCTACAAGAATATCTCAAGGGCTAGGAATCCAGCAGGAATAACATACCTCATGATTTCCAAAAGTCTGCACACCATCTATAAGACACACATTGAATGTGTGTGTGATGAAATACCTGCCCCCTCCCACATTTTCCCTGTGAATGCAGCTTCACCCCTCATTTATTGACACTGAGGAGCAGCAATACCTGCCATCTACACGGTGCTCTGCAGCAATTTGACAAGGCTTCTTACAACGTACCTCTGAAATCATGACCGTCAAGAAGGAAAAGGAAAACAGATGCATGGGATCATCACCATGTTCGCTTTCCCTTCCAAGCCACCCACCATCCTGATTGGGAAGTATATTGTCATTCCTTCAGTGTCACTGTTTCAAGTTCCCTCCCTAATGTTATTGTAAGTCTTATTACAGCACATCGACTGCAGTGGTTCAATGTGGCAGCTCACCCCCACCTTCTCAAGGGCAACAAGGGATGGACAATAAATACTGGCCCAATCATATTCCATGAATAAATGAAAAATGAAAATATTGCCCAGACCTGCCCAATGCTGGACACTGTGCGCTAAAAGGGTTTTGTGAGCTCAGGCTGTTAGGGTCCAGGCAGGAACCTGTTTGTTGTAAACAGCTGAAGGGATGTGCTGTTTTAAACAATCTGTCAGTCTCTCAGAGGCATGGCCTAAATACCGAGCATCACACAAACACTGACATTCACATCTCGCAATAGTGAGCTCTGAGTTAGATAGAATCAATTCAAAATGGACTTATATCTGACTGTAACATGTTTAAACACACAGTGATATTGTTGCCGTGAAAATGATTATGAGTGAGTATTAGCAGGGAGAAAGCAAGGACTGCAGATGCTCGAGATCAGAGACAAAAATTGTAGTTCTGAAAAAAAACACAGCCGTTCAGGTGCATCTGAGGTGCAGGAGAATCGACTGTGAGTTCACAATATTAATAAAAGGGAAAATAAACGTATATTTTCAAAGTCATTTACTTAATAATAATGTGGTCTTGGATGTGGGAATGAGATTCATCATTTCAATGCTCCTTACTGTGAGTTGGACACTGTTTCCATCATGTTGTTGTTATAAAAGTGAACTGAATAAATGGGGCATATAATGCTTATTGGACAATCTAAAAGTTGGTATTATGAAAGGATGGAGGACCTTCAGTAAAGGTGTTAATGATTAGAACAACGCTGCAAACATTTACACAGAGATTTCCATCTCAAGTCACACACAAGGATGTTGGGTTGGTATCATACTGACCATCAATGGAGCTGCACAATTCTGTTTCGATACTGACATTGTGGGGCTAGCATACACTGGATATGGTTTATGTGGGATTCAATGTAAGATGCCATGTGCTGCAGGAGCCCATAACCTTTATAACACCTTCATTCAAGATCGGGGCTAAGGTGCAGAATTACAGAGCTTAGGTGGCATACCAGAAGGGATATATTTGCAAGACATGGCTGTTTACAGGCCATTGTTACAAATGTTGTACAAACCATGTGCTAGTACATTGACCAGTCTGCCCCACACACATCTCCCCGTTGTTCAGGTATATCTCGAACCAGTCAATTGCGTGAGTAATTGCCCAGCTCCAGTTTGGAAGCTCTCTGGACAGATTTTGTAGATGGTCAGTGTTTTGGAGGTCATGGTGAGGGCCAGTAACACTGTGTCTCAATTCAGGCTTTTCCTCAAAGTCATTTCCAACAGCTTTGCTGTCTGCAAGATGGTGTGTTCATTGATCTGAACATGAATCGGCTGTTTACTACAGTCACTGAAATGTGTAATAGTCAAGTGTGCGCTCTGGTATTTCAATTATTGTTCACTTCAATGACTTACAACGGAAAAATATTGATGTTTGGTTTATTTTAAAATATGTAAGAAACAAAGTGATATTAACACTTCATTATACAAAATGTAAAAAGGACCTGTTGTATATTTCCCACGGACTAATCATAAAACAGTCAGATATTGCCTGTAAAGCAGGATTCTGTGAACAGGACTATG
>NW_025198156.1:3387-5448 GCF_004010195.1 Chiloscyllium plagiosum
TGCAGGTACACCTCTCCATTTCATATATCGTTAAGAATGGTCACTTCACAGTCTTTATTGGAAGCAAGGGCTACCATCACATTTTGCAGACCCTCCTCACCATATGTGTTCCTAATGGGAGAGACGTTAAACAGATTGAGAAACTAATGATGATGCATCTATGAGGTGCAATGGACCATCGGCAGCAGCAGAATCATACTCTGTACAACTCAGTCTGCAACCTCACACCCGACATACATGCCACTGTACAGTAACCGTCATGGCCAAACATACCTCCCACTGTATAGTAACCGTCACGGCCAGACATACCTCCCACTGTACAGTCATTGTACAGCCTGACACAGCCTGACACTGTACAACCTGATACTGTACAGCCTGACACACCTCCCCTGAAGAAGGGCTCATGCCGGAAACGTCGATTCTCCTGCTCCTTGGATGCTGCCTGACCTTGTGCGCTTTTCCAGCAACACATTTTCAGCTCCCACTGTACAGTATCCATCATGGCCCGGCATACCTCCCACTGTACAGTAACCGTCATGGCTCAATATAGCTCCCACTGTACAGTAACCATCACACCCCGACATACCTCCCACTATGCAATAAACATCACGGCCCGACAGATCTCCCACTGTACAGTAACCGTCATGGCCCGACATCCCTCCCACTGTACAGTAACCGTCACAGCCCGACATACCACCCACTGTACAGTAACCGTCACAGCCCGACATACCTCCCACTGTACAGTAACCCTCTCAGCCCGACATACCTCCCACTGTACATTAACCATCAAGAGCTCAGTGCTTAGCACTGCTGCCTCACAGCACCAAAGTCCTAGGTTCCATTCCGGCCTGTTTGCCGTCACAGTTCTGTGGGGAAGATCATGTCTCACAAACGTGATTGATTATTTTAAGGAAGTGACTCTCTGTGTGGAGTTTGCACATTTTCCCCGTGTCTGCGTGGGATTCCTCTGCGTGCTCCGGTTTCCTCCCACAGTCCAAAGATGTGCAGTTCAGGTGATTTGGCCATACTAAATTGCCCATAGTGTTAGGTGCATTAGCCAGGGTAAAAAATAGGGCAGGGGAATGGGTCTGGGTGGCTTACTCTTCCGAGGGTTGGTGTGGACTGGTTTGGCCGAAGGGCCTGTTTCCACACTATAGGGAGTCTAATCTCGCCTCCAAGGTTCAAGTCAGGAATATATGGAATAAACACTTGCCTGAATGAGTGCAGCTCCAACAGTATTCCAACAGTGTTCAGTATTCCAACAGTACTAGCAACAGGCAACAGAGTTGTGTGGGGAAGATTATGTCTCACAAACGTGATTGATTATTTTAAGGAAGTGACAAAATTGATTGATGAGGGTGTGGGTGGATATGGTGATGAAGAAAACTGATGGCAAACGTGCAGACATGCATCAGAACATGCAGTATGAAAATTAGCAGGTCATATTTCAGCTGTAGAGAAACTTAGTTCGGGCACATTTAGAATATTGTGTACAGTACTGGTTGCCACACCAGCAGAACAACGTGGAAGTATTGGAGAGGGTATGGAAAGGTTTTACCAGGATGTTGTCTGGTTTGGAGGGTATTAGCCAGAAGGTGAAATTGAACAAGCATGGTTTGTTTCCAACTGGGTATCATTGACTATGGGGCTACCTGATAGATATTTTAAAAAATATCAGAGGCATAGATAGAAATTCAGTTCGAAGCTTTCTTTTCCAGAGTAGAACTCTCAATTACTCAGGACCGTAGGTTTAGGAAAAAGGGAGAAAGTTTAGGAGATATGATCGGCAAGGTTTATTTTTGCTTTCCCAGACAGAATGTGCAATTCCCTGGAATGCACTGATAGACGAGAAGAAGCTAATATAGCAAGGTGTAAGAGGGATCTTGTCACAAATATGAGTAAGTAGGGAACAGAATGACATAGAGGGTATCGGAGCAAAAACTTTCTTTTTAACTTTAGAACGGCATCATGTGTCAGTGCGGGTTTGCTAGGCTGAAGGGCGTGTTCCTGTGCCTGACTGTTCTTTAGAACAAGATTTTGAGTGCAGGAGTGGCAAGATGT
>NW_025198157.1:0-5449 GCF_004010195.1 Chiloscyllium plagiosum
TGTCTGACAGGGAAGTGGGACCCGAAGCGGTGGCAAGTACAGAAAAAAGTTTGAGGATGTTATTGAAGTTCAAGAGAACAATTTTAATAAACAAAGCAGGCAAGAACACAACAGGCAATGAGGGAAATCTGATGCATGAAATTGCATTTGTTTAATGCAGGTAAAGCAGCTGAACTCAGGGCAGGAGTGGAACTGGGATCTCTTAGGTATTGCAGAAACACAGCTGAGGGAGGGTAAGCACTGACCACGCAATGTTCCAGGCAGCAGGTACTTTGCACAATTCACAACAGTACCTTTAGAGAATATCCCTGCGGTTCGTCAAGTGAAGCTATATCAGTTGAACGGGGCAATAAAAATGTGTCATCTCTTGGATACGTTTGGACTACAGTTCTGCAATATTCTGTGGGGAATATGGAGTAAATATGTCGGGAGATTTCAGATACCTGGTAGAATAATGGGCTTATAATGAAAGGGGATTTTAACGTGCCAAACCTAGACTGGGACTGCCATGGAGTTAAATGATTGAATGGGATGATTTTTTTTTTACTGTATTCCAGAGACCTTTTTCAATCAATGTATGGATTTATCGAAAGAAGAATGAAAGAAACCTGATCTTCTCTGGGGAATAACAAAAAGCAAGGGAGTGTGGTATTAGTGGGGGTTACATTGGCAAAGTGATCAACATTGTATTAGTTGGAAAGCAGTTATGGAAAAGGACATGATTTGTCCACAAGATAAAGTTCTAAATCGGAACAAGGAGAATCTTGATAGTGTTGGACATGAACTTGTAAATGGAGATTGCTTAGGCTATTTGTACGTAAAGGGAATTCTAGCACGTGCAAATGATTTACAAGTGAGATAAAATGAGCACTCATTGTCAGCATGTTCCTATTCCGGTTAAGGCTACTGCTGACAGAAATAGTAAGCGTTGGCTGTCTATTGAGGGTATAACCAACTAGATCATTGGCATCCCCTGACCAACATTGCAATTGGAGGAATACACATTGGATAGAAATCAGCAAAGCAAAAAGGGGACATGAAATACATTTGGAAGAGAAGGTAATGGTTAATTCGAAGAGACATTACAAGTGTATTCGCTGTTAAAGAATAACGAGTGAGGAAATAGGTGCGGTTAATGATCAACAAAGCCATCGATACTTGGAACCACAAGATCCTAAACTTAAATTGTACTTCAGGACATACTATTGTGAAAGACTGGGAACCTAAGGGAACTAAACAGTGATTGTTTGACCACTATTGGAAAACAGTGTGCAATATTGGTCTCTCTGGCATAGAAAGGATTTAGACATACTCAGAAGTGTTCAGAAAAGATTATCAGCAACGTTGACAGGGTTGTTGGGTTTACCTATAGAGAGAGGCTGAGTGTGCTGCAGCAACTTTCACTGAGACATGGGAGGCTGAGGAATTATCTTGCAAAGACAGTTTGTACATCATGAGTGGGATGCACAGGGTAAATAGATATTTGATCCAGAGATTGAGGAGTCCAAATCGAGAAGGCATTAGCTTTAAAGTGAGAGGGGAAAGATAGAAAAGTCTCTAACGCAAAAGTGGTTCAAGCAGAGTGTTGTGCACATATGCTTAAGAGTCCAGAGGAAGTGATGGAAACTGATAGAAATATATTTTAAAGGCATCTCTTTAGTCATATGAATAGGAAGGGTTTAGAGGAACATGGGCATATATCTGGCACATGGGACTAGACACGTCATGGGCGAGTTGGACCTAAGTTCTTTTTCTTTGCTGTACATCTCTGCGACTCGATGCCTTGAGGTGAGTCCACATTACGGAAGAGGAGATGCTGCAGCATTTAATACACAAATAAATACCCAGATCCTGATCAACTATATCTTAGGACATTGTGGGAAGCGAGGAAAAAAAAAGAGGGGTCTGAATTAGAAATATATTTATGAATGATAGCTATGGGTGATGTGTTCAAAGACTGGAGTGTGACAGAGTGGACAGCCAAGGGGCTTTTCTACAATTATAAATGTTTGCAAATGAAATAACTGACAAATAGCAATGCAGTTAAATCTGGAGGAATCGTAGTTTGTTTGCATTCTGTTCTAATAAAAGTGGACAGAATTCAACCAGCCCTCAGTAATGCTGTTAAACAGAGCGATCTTGGGGTTCAGTGGCATGCTTCTTTGAAGTTTGCATCACGAATAGACAGGACGGTTAGAAACGTCCTTGGCAAGTTTATATTCACGTTTCAGTCTGTTGAATATAGGATATTGGAAGTCATGTTGAAATTGCTAAATTCTCTTCTACATTAATGTATCAAGTTCTCGTCGTCCCGTTACTGGAAGGGCATTATTAAGCTGGAGAGGGTTGAGAAGAGATTTATCTGAATGTTGTTTGTATTGAACGTTTCATTTGTAAAGAAAGGCTGGGTTGTTCAGGATTCTTTCAATGGATCTTATAAACGCTTGTACGATACTGGGGAATATAGACAGAGTTAATGATATTTGTCTTTTCTCGTGAATGTGAGAGTTACAAGACGAGAGGATACTTTTTTTTAAGATTAGAAAACAGATTTCAGAGAAAAAGGTATGCGGGGCAAAATTTTACGCAGAGGGTGGTTTGTATGAGGAATGAACTTCCTGATGAAGGGTGAATGTGGGTGCAATTACAACATTTAAGATATATTTGGATAAATATATGAATCCGCGAATTTTGTATTGATATGGTGCAGGAGCAGGCTAGTAGCATGTGTTTAGTTTCAAATTATGGTCGTCATCGACCAAACGGGATGTTCTGCGCTGTAATTCTTTCTGGCTACGAATATAATGTTATGCCATGACTTTAGAAAGGCTGCAATGAAAGCTAGTGAACTATAGCTGTGTTAGGCAGACTTCAGTGGTGACTGGGTTGTTGGAGCCCTTTCTGTGATATCGGTTTAAATGCATCTGGAATGGCAGGGACTGATTATGGATATATCAGCATGGTTTGGTGTGTGGGAAATCATGTTGCACAAAGTTAATTTCATTTGTTGAAGATGTGACCAAGAAAATAGATGAAGGCTGAGAAATAAACAGTCTTTTTTTCTGGCTTCCGCACGGCTTTCCACAGGTTTCAGCATGGTACACTGTTTAATAGGGTTCGACCACATGGTATCAGAGAGAGGAAGTCAACTGGACACAGAACTGTCTGTACAGTACTAATGAGATGGTAGTGGTTGAGGGTTGCCGTTCTGATTGGAGGCCTGTGGCCTGCTGTGCGCGAGAAGGATCGGTGTTGTTTCTACAGTTGTGCAAAATTTATGCAAATGGCTTGCGTGAGAAGATACGAGTTATTATTACTGAGTTTGTGAATAATAAAGTTGATGTGATAGTGGGCAGTGAATGCAGTGTACAAAAGAATCAAAGATAGAGTTTAATTCAGGTCTTGGAAATTGTTCAGAAAAAGCAGGTAGAAATAAAAGGATTAATAGTAGTGCCTTGTACATCCGGGGTATTGTTGTCGAACAGTGAGAGAACAAGGGTGCTGTTGTATTCTTCCTTGAAAGTTGTATCAAAAGGTGGAGAGGATTGTGAAAGCAATATTTGACGCGCTTATCTTCAATGATTTGTGTTCTTGAGTTGAAAACATTTGTAACATTGTCCTTAATATTTCATTTGGGCATAGAAAACATACATCACGACCTTTCAAATGGCTTAAAATAAAAACCCGCGAGGCACAAGTAAGGTGAGTAGCTACTGGTAGGTGAGTTCACAACGAAAGAGCATTAACGTGAGATGATTGAGAAAAAAATTAAAGAGGGACATGAGCGACAGCATTTTCCATAGAGGAATGAACCGCCAGAAGATGTGATGGAACCAAGTGGCACGGTGGCACAGTGGTTAGCACTGCTGCCTCACAGCGCCTGAGACCCGTGTTCAATTCCCGCCTCCGGCGACTGACTGTGTGGAGTTTGCACGTTCTCCCCGTGTCTGCGTGGTTTTCCTCCGGGTGCTCCGGTTTCCTCCCACAGTCCAAAGATGTGCAGGTCAGGTGAATTGGCCATGCTAAATTGCCCTTAGTGTTAGGTAAGGGGTAAATGTAGGGGTATGGGTGGGTTGCGCTTCGGCGGGTCGGTGTGGACTTGTTGGGCCGAAGGGCCTGTTTCCACACTGTAATGTCATCTAATGTCATCTAATCAAGTATAATAAAAATATGTAAAAGTCATTTGCTCAGGTACATGTTGAGGAGAAGGTTGAAGTGATATGAGTCAAAAGCAGGCACAAATAACTCGTTTAGTTTAGGAAACCTGATCAGTAAGGATGAGAGAGCTCAAACTTCCGAGTACGTACTGCATAACTCCATGTCTCCAGTTACTGGAGGAAGATACTACCGAGATAAGGCATGTTGCCGAAAGTGAACCAAATTACAGAGATAGTTATAGTAATCAAGATTGGAGTGTGTTTCAAATATGTGGGGTATTGTCGCAGGGAACAGGAGATTACCGAGGTAGGAAAAGCAATATGAGCCAAAATGATTGAAGACATTGGTCAGCAATAAATGCAACAGTAACAGTTTGGGAGAAAGACAACGGAACAGAAAGATCGCAGACATCATGACCAGCCCCTCGTGGGATGCCTGTTTTCATCTCTGTTGTCCTGATGCTCACTAAGACAGCGCAGGCATCGATGTTAAATGTGGACTTTTTACACTGTGTTCGTACAACAGAACTTAAAGTATGAATGGCGATTAAGTCTGAGATCTTTCTATACTGTTCTCCCCTTCAGCATTGTACCTATGTCCTGTGTTGTTCGTCGATGTTCTTAGCCATCTAATTTTTTTCTACCCTGCTCACTGTGAATAATGTTAACGTGTGCAGGATTTATTGAAAGCTCCAGAACGACCTGCCCTTTGCCTCTCTGGCTGGCCAAACGTCTGGAATGTGGTGATGGCTGATACACCCAACAGTTGGGAAGTTTATTGAATCAGGAACTTACTGATTCCGTATAGGGGAAAGGACGCAATCAGAAATTGGACTGATGCATGAGTGTTACACATGTAGAATGGAACTGAATACCACAGGTATCTTGAAAGTCACAATCTCCATCCCTGGACTGTGGTACGCTGTGTCTCTGCAGACTACAATTCGTAGCTGCAGAAGCGAAAGATGTTGACAAAGGACTGCAAGTGGACTCACACTGTGAGGGATACGAAATGGAGAGTTATTGGGTGGTATTATTAGTTTGCAGCAAGGTTTCAGGATCAAACAATTGTGTACTTAAGAGATTGTGATTCATGGTGCCCTTGCGTGAGCAACCTGCCAGCAGTCGATGTGATGGCGAAATTGTATTATTGATAGGTTATTTACCTAGAAACTCAGCTAAAGTTCTAGGGATAAGACTAATGTCGGTCAATGACAGATTGTTGTATTTTGATTAAATGTTTCTCAAAAATGTTGTTCGCAAACAACAAATACGAATTAAGCCACTGCTGA
>NW_025198158.1:0-1435 GCF_004010195.1 Chiloscyllium plagiosum
TGTAATGGTGGGAATCAACTAATGGAGAATGAAGAAGGATCTGACCCATTCTCCCAGACTGAAGGTTCCTCTTCTGTCCAGGATCTGCCACCTCCCTGTCTGTGTCTTTTTGTTCCATTCTGCTGTTACATTATTGACTTGCAGCAACTGAAGGGAAAGGAAGGGTGCAGAGTCTAACCAGGCACGGGAAGTGGTGGCATGGATCTGTTTATCAGCAACTCCATGAGAATGTGGAGGGTGTTCATTAGCGGGTAGCAGAATCAGAATGGTCGGAGAGAGTAAGTGGGCTGGAGGGTTACAGCTTTAAGGGGAAAAAGATATTGCAGTGAAACAGGAATTGTCTGTTCTGAATTTCTAATCTGTACATATTCCTTTATACAGGGTGCTAGATGGTGAAGATTGCAGACTGAAATGTCAAAATCAAGTGCAGATCATGATTAGGTTAAACAACATTTGAAGAAGCAAAGATAGAGAGTAACTCAGCCAAAATCCTGCAACACTCTCCTCCCAGCATTGTCGATCTCTCTGCACCAAATGGACTGTGAATGGTTCAAGACAGCAGCTCACGACCATTTTCTCAAGGGTAACTAGAGATGGAGAACAAATGCTGGCTGAGCCAGTGATGCCCATATCCTGGAAATGGTTTCTATCTCTAGTTGCTGAAACCCAGTTGATGTTACTGCAGGATGATGAGGGACGCTGAGTGCATCCTCCAGGAGGCAGAACCATCACATTACTCCTGCCTACACCCACACAGTAACACAGCAACGTCACTGGAACAAAAGACAGTGAAACCATAGGAGGACTTAGATATAGTTCTTCGAGCTAAAGTCATGAAAGGGGATTGGAACACAGCAGGTACAGGAGACTGAGCTGGATGGTCAGCTGGTTCCCATTGAATGGTGGAGCAGGATTGAAAGGCTGAATGGTCTCCTCCTGCTGCTATCTCCCAGGTATGTATATAGCCATGGAGCCCGGGTAGGAAGGAGTAGGCAGGGCAGGGATTCTCCAGGAGATTGCACGTCCACATCAGTTTTCAGTGAGGGATGGTTTGATGGATTTTATTTAACTATTGTCTTTTACATTAAAAAAAAAACAAATTTGCAAACCTTGTGTTAAAGATTATTCCACAATAAATAAAAGTAAAAGAATTGAAACTATCTGAACATAACAGTTTTTAAAATTTCAAGTGCCCTTTAGAACAAAATCATGTCTATTCCCGGACACGACCACTTTCCAGTTACTCAGGCTCCAGGGAAATATTCCCTCCCCGTCTGAACCTTTGGTTTGATTTAACTGCTTTTCAGTTCTCGTTCTGCGAGCTGTGAAGCGTTCTTTTTTCCCCCCTTTCTCCTACCCAGACGTGTTATCACACACAGCTGAGCAACCTTCCCACCATCAAAATCATCATTACCCCATTTTGCTTTTGGTTAAT
>NW_025198158.1:1941-2997 GCF_004010195.1 Chiloscyllium plagiosum
TGACCACTTACTGGACTTTCAGTTGTCTTGAAGACTCAACAAATCCGTTGTCACACAAAGAGGTGAACACTTCATACACAATGTGAACCCGCTGGGGTCTCAGGGAGTGGGATGAATCACTGAATCCCTTGCCACACACTGAGCATTTGAATGGCCTCTCCCCCTCTGTGGGCTCAATGGGGACTCAGGGGGCAGGATGAATCACTGAATCCTCTCTCACACACATCCATCTGAATGGCCTCTCCCCCTGTGTGGGCTCACTGGGGTCTCAGGGGGTGGGATAAATCACTGAATCCCTTCTCATACACTGAGCATCTGAATAGCCTCTCCCCCTGCGTGGGCTCACTGGGGACTCAGCAGGTGATACATTTGAGTGAATCTCTCCCCACACACTGGGAGCATGTGAATGGCCTTTCCCCAGAGTGAGCTCGCTGGTGTTTCAGCAGATCAGAGTGTATCCTTTCTCACACATTGAGCAGGTGTAGGTTCTAAATCCACTGTGCCATCTCTGGTGCCTCAGCAGATTGTAAGATCGAGTAAACCCTTTCCCGTACATGAGGCAGATGAGCGGCCTCTGCACAGTGTGAGTGTGTCGGTGAGTGTCTACTGGGAGGGGTAGGTAATTTCCTTCCCCCAATCCTCATGTTTGCATACCCTCGCCCTGGTCCCGTCATAATGTTGTCTTCCCAGATCACATGACCAGTTAAATATTCGACCACATGCGAAACATGGGAATGATTTCTCTGGGCTGGGAATGCCGCTTTTCCCTTCCTGATGAACAATAAGGATCAGGACCTGCGGAATTGGATGACTCTGCAGTTGATGTGATGTTAAAGCTGAGTTTCTCATCTGGGAACTCTCTCTCTCTGTAAAACAATTTTTCCCTATCATTATTACACCTCCCAACACCAGCTCTCCCTTCAGTTCTCCTGAACTTCTAAATTTGGACTAATGCAATGACCTCAGTAATGTGCCTTTCTCTCATTTGTTTCTGAAAGTAAATTAGGACCATTTTGAATAACTTTGCACACTTTACCAGAAGAACCCACACCTATT
>NW_025198158.1:4095-5449 GCF_004010195.1 Chiloscyllium plagiosum
CATTGCCCTGGCTGGAGAGATTGAAGAGCATGAAACTGTCTTCTCTGGAGTATCTAAGAAACACTTGAAATGAACAAAATTCTTCAAGAGCTCGATAGGACAGATACAGGAAGGATGTGCTCCCAGGCTGGTGTATCTGGAATGAAATCAGCACTAACTGTGGTATCTTTACCCAGCATCCCCTTTAGCTGTATAAATGTTTAAGATGTATTTGCTGCTCTAATTCCACTCTCTTGATCCCTCCCGTTTGTAACTGCTGTAGTGTTGGGGGCCATGCAAATTGATAACATTTGATTCAATCCATCCCAACACCCCTCTGTGTCTGTGTCTCACTTTTGTTCACCGAGACCATCATTCAATCTGACCCCTTCACAATTCTTGCTCTGATATTTCCTCAGAGGGTTCAGAATGAAATGTTCACAGAAGGACAAAAGGAGGCTGATTGGCTCATCACCTCACTGAATGCCATTCTTTACCTTCACCCCATAAACCTTCCCATTCGTCCTCTCCAATAACTGTTCAATTCGATTCTCTTCATTGTACCTGACTCCACCACACTCTTTGGCAGTGCATTCCTGACCATAACCTTTCTCTGCATGAAATTGTTTTGTCTCATGTCACATGCGCTTCCTTTGTCCATCCCTTTGCATCGGTGCCTCCTCAGTATTGATTCTACCATGCATGCGAACAGTTTGTCCAAATCAACTCTCACTGGATCCCTCTTGGAGGTATCTTTACCCAGTATCCCCCGGGATGGTGAATATCATCTCTTCCTGTCACAGAAGACCAGTGTGAGACCATTCAGGTGCTCTCACTGTAGGATTGGGTTCAGTACACCATCCAGCCTCACTGTACTCCAGTGAATACAGACTGGGGAGAGGCCATTCACTTTCTCTGAGTGTGGGAAGCAATTCACTCAAATATCCAGCTTGATGAAACAACAGCGAGTTCACAAGGAACCACAGCGATTGGATTTGTTTTGTTTGTTCGTGGGATCACAGCATCACGTACTGGGGCAGCATTTGTCATTCATTCTGACTGCCCAGGAAATGGTTCAGAGTCACCCACATTATTCAGGGTCTGGATTCACATGTTAGCTGGTCAGGGTCAGAATTAATAATTTCCCAGGCCCAATGGCATGAAGAGTTGATTTCTAGTCTATTATGCTATTTCGGAAATAATAATGAATAATTTTTGCAGTTGAATTAAAAGTGCAAGACAAAAATGGGTTTTATTCTGATTGAGCATGTCCTCCTGTTTTCTGAGTTGCTATTGACAATCTAATTCCCCTCACACCAGAACCTGCTCCACTCTCTTCATCTGCTGCCAGATCTGTTGAATTTTTCCAGCAATG
>NW_025198159.1:0-5449 GCF_004010195.1 Chiloscyllium plagiosum
GAATGTTGCTTCAGAATCATTTTAAGGTTTGTGGTTTTGAATATTATTCCTGTTCTTGTTCAATAGCAACAACAACAACAACAACAACAACTGTACCTACAACTACACCTGGCTACACCAGTACTTCAACACCAGGTGAGTGATAGTTTCTATTCGGTAAAATAGCAATGCCTTGGACCTCAATAGCATCACCTTCAGCTTCCTGACAGTGAAGGTCTGTGCATTTGGAATTACAAAAACTGAGTAAAGACTTGGTAGAGAGCAAAGACTGATGTGTCACTTACTCCCCAAATCTCGATTAGAATTATTTCAGAAACAAAAAGTGAAACAGGGATCTTCTTATATGACCATCTTTGAAGTCAGCCTCTGTAGCCTTAATGAATGCAGTAACCTTCAAATAAGTGATGAACAAATACAATGAAGTTTGTATACTCGCAATGCCATGGCATTTTAGACTTTACTCTGAAACATTTAATTTGTCAGTTTTTAATGATCTTGGGTGATTCTCTGGATTTGCTGGAAAGCTCCAGTCACTGAATAACTGAAAGCATGTACTATGCGTCTCCTAACATTGGTGTCTCCACATTTCAATGGAAGCTACTATTGAGAAGTACAGTACAGTTTACTTGTCTAAAATTTGCTGGAAATCACCAATCATTAAATACCTGAAAGCATGATCTTTGAATATACTCGTCCTGGCTCATCCACTTTTGAGTGCATGCTGCTACTGAGGAGTAAAGGATGGTCTTTTGTCGAATGGTCAATTTGTTTCAAAGCCAACTCTAATATTTCAAGGGTCATCATATTCTTGAAAACATGTATGCTGACAAGTTTTGGTGCCTTATGTCCAGTCAATGGCTCAAATAATTCATAGTCTCTCTGTCCTTAAATTGCAAAACCAAGCTCATTTTTAAGAAAGCCTGTTACTTCTTATTGTGGAAAATTCCACCTATTTTATTGTGGACACATACCATATTTTATCACCTCTCATCACAAATGTCAAGCCTGTTGGTCATCTTTAGTTTGGTTTGTGCATGATCTGGAGGTGCTGTATCAGGAGGAACACACAGCCCCAAATCACAATGGAACACACTGACTGGAAGTTCATTTGTTTTCTTTTAGAAGAAACCACTTCAACAACAGTATACACCACGACAGCACCGTCAACGTCCAGCTCCACACCTGGTGAGTGAACCTTTACTTTATTCAACACGAAGCATTCAGCAAATTGAATTACTTCTCTTAGCATTAATTCAGTTCTATGGAGAATTGAGATATTGTACCTATCTCTTTTCCAGTGTTGTATTTGACATACATATTTATTCACTTCCATAATGTACCCACCGCGAATCCTATCCTCTTTTCATTTTGAAAAGGAATAAATATTCTTTTGGAATGGAATCAAAGTGTAGTGACCTTCACATTTCCCTCATATTTCAGAACAAAAATCCACAACAGTCTCACCAACAACGACTGGCTCAACCACTGGCTCCACAACTGGTGAGTAATGATGAATTCTATTCAGAGTTGCAAGGTCTTAGATACAAGCAAATTGATGGAATCTTGAGTTCTTTTTCAGTCAAAGTCTATTCCCACAGTCTTCCATACCTTATTCTCTTCCTACAAGAGGAGAGCAATCCAAGCACAAAGGTTCATTGCCTTTTTATACAATAACAAAATGTTCTTGGTGCAAACATTTATTAATTTTTACATTGAATCTATTCAGCTTCTCCAAATATTAAACACTGAAGCCATTGTGCTGCCATTCCACTTAGCACTGCACATTGTCTTTATTCAATCAAATATCTAATGGGGATTTATGCCTGGAATCAAATTAACTGCATCAAACTTTGAGATTGCAACTTCCAGTGGCAAACTATGTCATTATGTTAAATTGTTTTCTCCTCACAAAAGATTTGACAATTTGCAACTCACATTACATCTGTGTCCAACTCTCGTTCATGCTTTTGCAAGCAGAAACAATGCCTTGACTATCACAGAAACACTCGTTTCTTGGAGAGCTGTAGAATGATGCTTCACACATGTTATGATGTTGCATGATACTTACTGACTGGGCATCTGTGAAATTAGATTTGAACTGTTTTACACATTCTCTCATCATTTATTCCATCCCTTTCGAATGCTCATGCGCGTTGACCCAATATATGTTTACGGATTGTGAATACATTTTGTTTACTTCAACAGAAACCACAACAACATCAGTGACGACCACCATATCCAGTTCTTCTGCCAGCTCCACAACTGGTGAGTGAGGGCCTTTTGCATTAAACATGAGAAAACAATTTGAAGTGCAATCCTACAAAACATCAAAACAGGGAAATCCCTTTCTCATTTCCCAGTCCAGGTTCCAAATAGTGCCTTCAGAAAATGTTGTGCTGAGGTCTTCAGTGGAGCCTCGTACGTTCAATTTAGTCAGATCGTCAATTCTTTGATAAAGAAAGCAAAACAATGGGTCTGTTGTCTGATAAGTGAGATTGGACCTTTGCCGATAGTCTCTGCATGATGGACAATTTCCCCTTACATTCATTCGCAGATGAGAAGGGTCCTCCCCCACGATGCCAAACACTCTATATACTTGAGCCAAACTTTCTGAGATTAATTTTATGACTGTGCAACAATATCAGCGAACAAGTCATATTCTCCAACTGTGACCACACCTCAAAACCAATTCCCATTGTGCAAAATCCACTGGCTCATATCAGGTGTCTGGTCGATGTAAAACATTTAATATTATTTGTTTGCATTTTCCGTTTAATGACAGATAACTTGTCTCTCTCAATACTGTCCCATGTGGCATTGGATGTATTGGTTGTTGATTCTTTTGTTCTCCTTCAGAAGAATCAACTACTACAACAGGGACAAGCCCGACAACTGAGACGACTGGCAGCTCCACAGCCAGTGAGTGACATCTGCACTGAATACAATTCACAATTTTGTTACAAGTGGAATGCTTTCTGAATTTCAGCATCCTCACTGAGGATGCTTATTAATGCCGTCAGCTTGATACTCGGCACAATATTTTGTGAAGAATCTGAAGTAATCTTGATCTTTCTCCTAGTTCCATCATATTCTGTCAGGTTGGTTTCAGGAATGTTGATCCGGAATCGTTTTGAGGTTTTGTGGTTTTGAACATTACTTGTGTTTTTTTTCAATAGCAACAACAACAAGTGTTCGTCCAACTACACCTGGCTACACAAGTACTTCCACAACAGGTGGGCGACAGTTTCTATTGGGTATAATAGCAATGCTTTGGACTTCAATAGAGTCATCTTGAGCTTCCTGACAGTGAAAGTCTGTTCATTTGGAATTACAAAAACTGAGTAAAGACTTGGTAGGGGCAGAGACTGATGTGTCACTTCCTCCCCAAATCTCGATAAGAATTATTTCTGAAACAAACAATGAAACTGGGATCTTCTCATATGAGCATTTTTGTCATCAGCCTCTGTAGTCTTAACAAATGCAGTGACCTTCAAATAAGTGATGAAATAATACCATGAAATTTGCACATACGCAATGCCATGGCATCTTAGACTTCACTCTGAACCATTTAATCTGTGTTTTTAATAACCTTCAGTGAAGCTCTGGATTTTCTGCAAATCTCTAGTCGGTGCATAACTGAAAGTATGACCTGTGAGTCTCCCAATATTGGTGTCCCCATGTTTCAGTGGAAGGTATTATTAGGAAGAAAAGCAGGTTTTTTTTTGTCAAAACTTTGCTGAAAATCTCCAGTGATTAAATACCTGAAAGTCTGACCTCTGGATATATTCATCCTGGCGCATCCACTTTTGAATGCATTCTGCTATTGAGAAGGAAAGGAATGTCTTCTTGTCTAAAACTCAATTTGCTTTAAAACCCACACTCGTATTTGAAGTGTCATCATATTCTTGGAAAAAATATATGCTGACAGGTTTACTTGCCTCAAATACAGACAATGGCTCAAATAACCCAGTTTTACTGTTCTTAAATTAGAAACTCAAGCTTTTTTTTTACAAGGCTTGTTACTTCTGATTATGGAATATATCACTTATTTTAATTTGGATTCACACCATGCTTTATCAGCTCTAGCCACAAATTTCAAGCCTGTTGGTCATCTTTAGTTTGGTTTGTGCATGATCTGGAGGTGCTGTTTCAGGAGGAACAAACAGCCCCAAATCACAATGGAACACACTGACTGGAAGTTAATTTGTTTTCTTTCAGAAGAAACCACTTCAACAACAGTATACACCACGACAGCACCGTCAACGTCCAGCTCCACAACTGGTGAGAGAAGCTTTCATTTATTTAACAGAAAGTATTCGGCAAACAGAATCACTTCGCTCAGTATTAGTTCAATTCTTTGCAGAATTGAGATATTTCACCTGTCTCTTTTCTCGTGGTGTATTTGACATTCATATTTATTCATTTCTGTAATATACCTGATGCGAATCCTATCCTCCTTTCTTTCTGAAAAAGAATAAATATTCTTTTGGAATTGAATCAAAGTGTTGTGACATTCAAATTTCCTTCATATTTCAGAACAAATCTCCACCATAGTCTCACCAACAACTAGTGGCTCAACCACTGGCTCCACAACTGGTGAGTAATGATGAATTCTATTAAGAATTGCAAGGCCTTGGATACAAGCGAGTTTGGAATCTTGAGTTCTTTTTCAGTCAAATCTATTCCCACAGTCTTCAAGAATCTTATTCAATTCTTCCCTACAAACATTGAGGCTGTTGTGCTGATATTCCACTTTGCGCTGCACATTGTTTTTATTCAAACAAACATCTAATGGAGATCGACGCCTGCAATCAAATTGGCTGCACTAACTTTTTGTGTTTGCAACATCCAGTGGCAAACTATGGCATTACATTCAATTGATTTTATTTACCTCACATTTGAGACTTTGCAACTCACACTACATGTGTGTCCTACTGTTGTTGATGCTTTTGCAAACAGAACCAATGTCTTGACCTACCACAGGAGTATTCATATGCTGGTGAGCTGGGCAATGATGATTTACACAAATTATGACATAGCAGGTTACTTGTGGATTAAGATTTGAACTGTTTTACACATTCTCTCATTATTTGTGCATTCCCTGCAGATTGCTGTTAAATCAATCTCATGAGTCTTGATTCCAAACATGTTTATGGATTGTGATTACATTTTGTTTACTCTAACAGAAACCACAACAACATCAGAGACGACTACCACAGCCAGTTCTGCTGCCAGCTCCACAACTGGTGAGTCAGGTCCTTTTACATTAAACATGAGAAAACAATTCGAAACAAGAACCGACAAATCATCTGAATAGGGAAATTCCTTTGTCATTCCCAGCCCAGGATCCACATTCTGTCTTCAGAAAATGTTGTGCTGAAGACTTTAGTGGAACCTCGTGGATTCAATTTAGTTGGATCATCAACTTTTTGATAAAGAAAGGACAACA
>NW_025198160.1:0-2991 GCF_004010195.1 Chiloscyllium plagiosum
CCTCCCTGCGGGTGGTGATAGATGCATGGGGATCCATGACGTGACTCTGGGAGGCTAGCACTGTTGGAACTACAATTTCTGAATGATCCTGCCTGCTTTTTTTTTCGGTGACCTTCCCGCCTTCCGATCGAATGGATGACAAAATCTAGGGCCTGGACAACAGGCAATATTACGAATTTTATACACTTCAGAAAGCAGCAGGTCAAGTGTCATTTGATCCATATAATGGAACACAGTCGATTTACAGAAATAAGTTGGTCCGTCTCACGGTTGTCACTTTGGATTTATTTTGTTTCACGTCGATTTTGACTTGCAGCAGTATCCTCCGACGACACACATGCCCATTAGTGGGATTTTATGCTGAAGACAAGGGGATCGCTTGCAAATTCCATTTAAAAAGTCCACGGGCTTTGAATAAACCTGTAAAAGAGAAAAGAATATTTCAGTGATATCCCCAGCCAAACAACTAACACTCCGTGTGTCACAAAATCAAGAATTATGACGGCCAGAACTTTACCCAGTGAAGCTAGAGTGATTCAATCGAGGACATGGACACCGGAATGTTGCACTGTATTCTCAGTGTTGACTTACCAAGAGGTGTAAAGATGATAACCGCACTCAGTGCTCTCAGTGTTGTCTTATCGAGGGACACAGAGACTTAAACTGTATACTTGCTCCCAATGTGGTCACTGAGAGAGGACTGTCCCCTGTCGTGCTACTGTTACCGAACTTAGAGATTTGCAGTCCAGAACTGTGTAGAGTGTGATCATACAAAGGGAGATTGAGACCATCTCTATGTACAGTGACCAAGGTGGAGAGTAACTCAGGGATATGTGGACAAGTAAGGTACACAAAGTCCAAAAATGAGCACAGTGCTCTCAATGTCGAGTAACTGAGAGATAAGATGAGTAGGAAGCTTCACAGACGTCTCGTGTTGTCTTACCCAGGGAGATCAAGGCCACCCCTACATTGTTCCAAGTAGCGTCTACCTAGGGACAGAGGGAGCAGAACTGTGCAAAGTGCTCCAATTGTGACTTAACCAATTGATGTGCAACATATCTCTATGAACAGTGTTTTCTTTCACGCAGGAAGACAAAAAAAATACAGAAGGAGATACACACGAACAGGTTACCAGACCCCCTTAGATTAGACTCGTGCTATTGTGGGAACAGGCCTTTCGGCTCAA
The DNA here is from genome assembly GCF_004010195.1 of Chiloscyllium plagiosum. Taxonomy (NCBI): domain Eukaryota; kingdom Metazoa; phylum Chordata; class Chondrichthyes; order Orectolobiformes; family Hemiscylliidae; genus Chiloscyllium; species Chiloscyllium plagiosum. The sequence continues at coordinate 1,187 of NW_025198160.1, forward strand.
CAATTACACACCGTCCCGCCAAAGAGTAACTGATTTCCCACTAACGCACCTCACACTAGTACGGCCAATCCACCTACCCTGCACATCCTTGGACTGCGGGAGGAAACCGGAGGAAACCCAGACAGTCGTCAGTGGCTGAACCCGAACCTGGGAAGCTGGTGCTGTGAGGCATAAGTGCAGGTATGAGTATGCAAAGCGTTTTATTTTAAGGATAGTTTTCGAGAATACACTGTGTTTGTACGGAGTGCATTCCACAACTCGGGACTAAGGCAGCTGAACAAAATGCAAACAATGGCTCACTGTCTAATCTCTCAGAATTAATCAGAATTAGAGTGGTATAGACATCCAGAAGCGTTATCGGGAATGGAGGATATAGCAGAGTTCTAGAGCGGCTGGTGAAAGAGACATTTGAAAGCATGTCCCTGTTAAACGTGGAAACGAAGATGCTGAGAACAGCATCTTGGTGAATTGCTTTTGAGGGTCGATAATCAGCAAGTTAAATTGAAAAGGTCTTCGAAAATTTTCCAAAATGGGATGATAACTTCATTCAGAACAGGTGGAGTTGGGAAACCGGTCTGATTGAAAGAAGGCAAACAATCAGTCAAAATTCAATTGCAAAACAGCGCACGCTTGAGGGGCTGGTGGTGCTCCAGTCCGTTTTCAAAACAACGTGCAAACCAGTAAAGAAAAGCCTTGGTCTTTGTTGTCCATTCCAGTGATTGGCTCGACAAGCACGAGGATGGTTTGCTGCAAAACCAATTATTTCGTCTTTCTCTTTAGAGTCTTTCAGAGTCACGATTAACTGACTGTAACAGCGAGCCACTTTATAGCAAATGAGACGCTGTTCTGTAGTTAATAATCTGAGTTCAACATTGAGGATTGGATCCACGTTGTGTTCATTATAAAGGTATGTCACAAAATGACATCAAATGTAACTGGAATCAAAGATTAAGCGTTTCTGTCAATCAGTTATTTTTCAGTGAACAGAGAGACCTAACTATAATTGTTAACATCATGAAGGTTCACAAGAAACGCTCAATCTGGGCAAGTAGATCTCGTTTGTTAGCTAAGTAAACCGGTTGGCTCATCATTCCTGCGCTGGCTCTTTTCAGTTCGCCCACAAAGAGCTAGCACTGACATACTGGACCGAATGGCTCAACCTTTTCTTAATTTTATGCATTATTCGCTTCACATTCATGAACCTTACTCCTAAATCCAATAAAGGAACACTGCGTGCTGATGCTTTCATGAACAATGTCATATTACATTGGAAACAACCAAAACAACGTGGATCTCTGAGAAATAACTGACTGACATAAACACTTAATCTATCATTCAAATCACATTTGGTCTGAATGAAATGTCTTTAAAATGAGCATAACTTGAAACCAATTTTCAACGTTGATATAACATATGACTTGTCTTTTGCACCTCAGCGACGAGCTTGTGATTATTAAAGAACAGACTGGAAGTTCAGATTTAGTACCTGCTCCAAGTTACTGCTGCTCTTGGTGAGGGAACTGTCCCTTTTATCAGTTCCAACGTGTGGCCAACGGCAATGAATCTGGGATCATCATCAGCTATTGTGTGCTCAGCGCATTTATAATTCACAACTGTTCTACAGCACCTCACTGTTTCTGTGAGAAGAAGAGGAATGAATGAAGAAGATGCTGAATTTTCTCAATGGATGTCTGGCCCTGTGCTGATGCAGCCTATGATCGGTATTGCAGTTGTGCCTTTGGTTGATCTTGCTGGGTATGAATATGTCACACCGTACACTCTCGGTAGGAACATTCTGGGAAGGA
>NW_025198160.1:3991-5450 GCF_004010195.1 Chiloscyllium plagiosum
TCAGATAAAACTAACTTACATACTCTTAATTTTACGGTCATCCATATGCGAAGCCTGAAAAGTACAACGGATCAGACAGCATCTCATGAGTCGGAAAGTCAACGTTACAGGCCGAAAGGTCTTCCTAACGAACGTCGATATCCCTGCTTCTCAGATGCTGTCTGACTTGTTCATTTTACAGATCCAAATGTTACTGACTGTCACGTCCAGCATCCGAAGTTCTCACTGATTCCACGATATGGAGATGGGAACTGTGCACATTGCAATCAGTGTTGTCTAACTGGTGATAGAGGTACGGGAGCTCTGCAGATGGCTCACAGTGTGGTCTGAAGATTAGGGAGCTGGAAACGTTGCACAGCGTTCCCAGTAGGGGGTCTTACTAAATGATAGGAAGATCGGGTCGGTGGATGGAGCTCCCAGTGTAGTCTGAGATAAACGGAGATGGGGACGGTACACGGTGCTCCCAACGTGGTCTGAGGGATAGAGTGATAGACACCATGACAGGGCTCCCAACATTGGTTTAACTGAAGGATAGTAGGAGTTGAAGTGTGCACCATATTCCTAGTGTATTCCACTCGAAGTAGTTGGATCATAGGACTGTGCGCAGTGCATCTAAGTGTATATGTGCCAACGGATATGGGCATGATGAAATTCTTAATGCAGATGAGTGAATGGAAAAGCTGATGAAAGAAAAGGGAAAGGGATAGATGTCCATTCTGTCATGCATCGCCACTGAATATCACAAACCAATGACCTCTCACAATCTGCACTTCAGCGTCGGTAATTGGCCAGAGGGAGATGCGATTTGGTTGGCTGTGATCCGGGAGAGATTCGGAGAAGCAGCCTCGGTATCTGACTTATAGCTGCTACATCTGCCTGCGCAATGGTTGAGATGGTGCGAGGGTCACCGAGGTAGTAGACATGAACACGAAACAAGCCGTGTGAGATGGCACAGTCGCCAGAATCATTGAATCCTGCAACTTCAGTGAGTCAAATAGTGGAGAGTCTTCAGAAAGAAAATCATTATATGGACAATCAACTGAGGTCTGTCACTTCTTAACCCACAGCAGGACATTGGGTGGGTCATTGCGACCAGACTGACGATATGCCGACACTGTCAGAGGGTTAGTGCTTTGGGAGCGGGCACTGTCGAAGAGTCAATGCTGAGAGAGTAAGCACTGTACAAGGGTAGCGCTGAGGGAGTGGTCAATGTTGGAGGATCAGTGCTGAGGGTGTGTTCACCGTCAAAGTGTCAGTTCTAAAGAAGTTGGCACTGAGTGGATATCAGGTCTGGAGGAGTGGGCACTGTCAGAATGTCAGAGCTGAGGGATTGGCACTGTTGGTGGGTCAGTGCTGAGAAAGTGAGCATTGAACGAGGGCCGACACTAAGAAACTTCAGCACACAGCCTTCTACACTATCCATAACTCCTCCATATTTCATGACATCGGCACACTTAAC
>NW_025198161.1:0-1850 GCF_004010195.1 Chiloscyllium plagiosum
TCAGTTTGGATGGTGCTATGAGCAGCTGCCCTCCCCCTCTCTGAATGAATCCCTGTTGGTCTTCACACTCTGCCAATGCCTGTGCAGTGGCGTGTGCAGGCAAGCAGAGGGTGTCATTGCATCACTTCAAGCACCACAAAGACTGCCAGACCTGCCCCACACAGAGACACACAGATACACACATGGGAATGGTGAGGACACGGCGTGAAGCTCATCTGGTAACTTAAATGTAACATAAAGAAATGCATAATTCCCCTTGTAAACTGTAAAAATATGAGGGACAGATCTGCCAAATTACACTGTTTAAATAAAAACATAAATTTATTTTTTCACTCTTAAAATGAACATTTTACATCAACTATGCACAACTCTGGGAGACTCTTTCTCTTTACTGCTTATTACCCGACTCCAGCTCTATAGCAATATACTGTAACTGGGTCTGCCATCCTCTCATACCACAGGTGCTTGTAAGCTCTCAGTTCAGACCAGCATTCGCTCTCTCTTAAAGCTATAGTACACACTTTTAACTTCATCACATTCTACCCTGATGAATATCGATAAGTGGGACCTATCCGGGTTTCTTTTGCTCTGTGGTTTGTCAATATATCATTTGCTCCGTCTGGTGTGTGTCAGGACTTTTGTTGCTCCATTGACAGCATGTCATTATTCGACTTTGTCCATAGGAATATATCAGTATTTCTCTTGCTCAGACTCGTGTATGTGGGGCAGGATTTCAGTTGTTTCATGGGGACTGTGACGCAATAAAAATCTCAATGTTTGTAGATGGCACCGATCCTGGAAGAACTCTGAAGTCTATGGAGGAGAATGTGGAACTCTAACAGGACAATCACATGTTGATGCAGTGTTCAGGTTTATGGCAGATGGGGATCAGTGCAGAGCAGTGTGAGATGATACACTTTGGTAGGAAAGCCAATGAACGGCAGTTTAAAGCAGGCTGTGACATTATGAAGGGGCTTCAAGAACAGAGAGCGCTGCGTGTATATGAGCACAGATTGTTGAAGATGTCAGGACAAGTGGGGAGGGCAGTTACTATCACATATTAGTTTCAGTATCTGAGCTGTTTACAGGGGGAGATGTAGATGGGAGTCTCGGTGCTCCCTTGCTGGGAGGAGTTGTTGGCGATGTGTTGTGAGCCCACCCTCCTGCCCACCGAGACCGTGGGGATTCCATTTGTACCAGCTCGACATAAAAGGGAGATGGCATCAAGGCCACGGCTTCTAAGTTGTGCCGGGGGGAAACGGAGCTGCCAGGGGGTTTAAATTGAGAATTGCCCTTCACTGAACATTGCTTCTTACTCGGTCGGTGGGACGTGGATGTTTCAGAATCTCCACACGAGGCGTCACGGTCCTCTCCGGCTAGTACCAGGGTCCTCCACACATGGCAGAGGGAGGGGGTGAGGTAACGGATATCGGGCACTCCACCACCCGGATAGGCCCTTCCTGTCCTATTCCAGGCTGTTTCTCCTGAAATGGGAGAAGTGGGGGGAGTGAGTGAGGGTGGGATTGGGTGGTCCTGCTGTTAGTGTTCATGTAGGTGGGGAGGGGGTCATGGTGATGTGTCCGGAGGGAGTCAGTCCACAGTGTTGTATCCATGCAGTGTTATTAGTGTGGGGTGAAGTGGAGAGAAGGGGGAGAGAGAGGGAGAGAGAGAGAGAGAGAGACAGAGACAGAGAGACTGAGACAGAGAGAGAAGTTGCAACATGCAGCAGTGAGAGTGGTGGACCTGAGACTTGTTCGGGGGTCGGTGCTGTAACAGATATACAGTCACTGTGAGGGAGCAAAGAGAATACGGTTACACGTATCCTGAAAGAGCGGGGAAGGTTATTGATG
>NW_025198161.1:1902-5450 GCF_004010195.1 Chiloscyllium plagiosum
GGGTAAACTGTGCAGGGTAGCTCCAAACAGAGAAAGCTCAATCGTTGCCCATTGGGCTTTTAAAGATGACATCAGTGTCAGGGATCACAGAATATCCAGGGGCATTTGGGTGATGGTGTGTAGCTCCAGCCATGAACGACTCCATTTACAAAGCTGTAGAACAAATGCTCATCCAAAACTCTCCATCATCTAACTTCACACCAATATCACTTTTTCCCATCTTTCCTGGGAAGACAGGCTCATGTTACAGAATGTTATCGAAGTGTCTACTTTTCAGCATTCTGAAACCTGCGATCACATCCTTCCAAGACACTGTCTCTCAGTCTCCCCGTCTCTGTCTATTTCCCAAACTCCTCCCATGTGGTCATATTTAAACTGATTCCCCCGCCATCTCTCTCTGGCAGTAATGTTCACATCCACAGCACCCCCTTGTCAGGGCAACAATGGAGAGATGGAGCTGTAAATGGATAGGAGCTGCACATCCTGTCACTTCCAGCCCGGGCTGCAAGTTTCCCCACGCTGGGCAGTGATCTAACACAGTGTTACTGAGCATTGCATTGGGTTAGCGTACACATTCCTGCATGCAAGAAGGGTAACTGCTCCTGGTTTACAGATCAATGCACTAGGGTGGGGTACGCAGCCCTACATGCTGGGAGGGTAACTGTTCCTGTTTTGCAGATCAATGCACGGGGGTCCGGTACAACATCCTATATGCTGGGAGGGTAACTGCTCCTGGGTTACAAATCAATGCCCTGGTTTGGTGTACACAGCCCTACATGCTGGGAGGGTAACTGCTCCTCGGTTGCAGATCAATGCCCTGGTTTGGTAGGTTCACACATTAATGTCCTGCTGTGGTCTGCACAGCTCCCAGTGCTGGACAGATATCTAATCCTGGTTTATAGATCAATGCACTGATGTGGTCTGCACAGCTCCCAGTGCTGGACAGATACATGGTCTGGGTTTATAGATCAATGCACTGCTGTAGTCTGCACAGTAATCCACTCTGGACGATCGCTGGATTGCATTGATCAGTGTAATGGATGAATCTGGACAGATTGCTGGGTTGTACTGAGCAGTACACTGGCCTGGTCTACACAGTGTTCCACGGTGAACAGATATCTCCTCTGTTCACCGTGGAATACCCATTCCTGTGATTGGACCCTCCGTCTCTCACCCCATTAATGTTACAGTGGGCCCATGCACAGGACATCATGTTGGTGGGGTGGGTAGGGGGAAAGGTGATGGACAGGTCAAGGAGTTCCACGGCATGTTCTGTCCCTGAAATTCTACAACTGACATTCCCCGGAATGTTCTGTCCCCAACATTCTATAACTGACATTCCCCAAAATGTTCTGTACCCGACATTCTATAACTGCCATTCCCCGGAACGTTCCGTCCCCAACATTCTATGACTGACATTCCCCGGAACGTTCCGTCCCCAGCATTCTATAACTGACAATCCCCGGAACGTTCAGTCCCTGACATTCTATAACTGCCATTCCCCGGAACGTTCCGTCCCCAACATTCTATGACTGACATTCCCCGGAACGTTCTGTTCCCAATATTCTGTCCCTGACATTGTTTGTGAACGGCCGGACGTCAGTAAATTGAACAAACGATAAGATCCCGAGGGAAGAGGCAGAAGGAGTTCCAGGCAGAAGGAGTTAAAGGGGTGAATACGTTTTCCCTGCGTTTACATTTCTCCACGACACAGGATCGACCACAATTTAGACCAAAATACAGAAATTCCCAAACTCCGTTTGTCTTCAGGAAACTGGGAGAGAATCCTTCAGGACAGCAACGTTCCCACCCTCCGTATTAGGAACTGGGAAGGAGTGACCTGTGTCTGCTCTCGAGTGGTCGAATGTGTGGGAATGTTCTAGAAACCATCTGTCCTTATGGATGTGTCTCTGTGTGTTTGGTGAGGGAGGGTTTCTTGTGGTTTATGACCCATTTTGTCAGTAATTCCGACCTTCCCGTTTGTTATTACAGCTCCAATTATTTTAATAAATCCCTGAATACAGGGACACATTTGAAAATCTCACTGGGTCCCCGATCAAACGGGTCCCTTCGCCTCCAGGCTGATGGACAATGGGTTTGTTTTCCTTCCTCACAGTTAACGTAGTGACCATCTACGTCCTGCTTTATAAAGATTGTGGATTGTCTCCATGTGTCAGACCTTACCTGGGGGCCATGGCAGCGGCGGATCTCAACCCCTACTGGTTTTGTGATATAATACACGCTGGTAAATTCTCCAGTGTCTGGGCCACAATCGAGTCCCTCCACCACATTCTAACCCCGTGTGTCCCATTTCTCCTGATTCTGCTGCTCAATGTTCTCACCGTCAGACACATTTTAGTGACCAGCTGAGCCCGCAGGAGACTCCGGGCTCACACCAATGGGGACGCTCAATCTGACACAGAAATGAAAAACCGAAAAAAATCCATCATTTTACTGTGTGTGATCTCGGCCAATTTCATCCTTTTATGGTCAATGTCAATGCTGTATTCTATATGGAGACGGATGTGGTGGATTGGGTATTCCTCTGTGTATCTCCATCCCTTTGTGCGGGAATTGGGCTTCATGCTGCAGCTCCTCAGTTGCTGCACAAACACTGCGATTTATGCTGTGACCCAGACGAAGTGCAGGCAGCAGCTGAAGAATGTGCTGAAATATCCCTTCACCCAGATCCATCCATTAATCAAATTCCCTCATTAATCAATCCATCCGGGATTTTCTCATTTCAGTTCAGTGTTCCAGCGATGGGGCAGCCTGTTGATATGGTAACAGACTGAGGGTAGCGCTGGATTGTCCGTCCTTATCCCACAGGGCGGGGGGGTTACAGGGAAACATTTCAGTGTTTCTCACAACTCAGGGGCCGGTGAGAAAAGGCACCATCACACTGACTGTATCCATCACTGCCATTTGTGAACAATAAAAATGTTGATTAAAGCGTGCCAAGCAGCAGAGTGACTGATGTTGTTGTGTGTCTTTGTGTTGGAGAAGTTGAGCTGGAGAGAGACAAACTCAGCCCCAAGTCCTGGTCCTCAGAGAAAGGGGACCAGGACTGTGCCCTGAGCTCAGGAGCTGGGGTTAACTTCCTCTGTCACCCCGACTCCAACCTGGCCTCCCGTTACCTCTCCCCTACTCTTTCTCCTCAATTCTCTCTCTCTCTTTCAGCACACACTCATTTTCTCAAACCTCTCCCTCATCCCCTTCTCTATCTCACACACATACCCCAACCCCGGTTTCTCCACCAGCCTCCACTCTTCCCTCTCCCCCCCTCTCTCTCTCTCTCTCATGCAATCGCTGTCTCCCTCCCACAATTCCATCTCTGCCTCATTTTCCTCACCTCCAACACCTCACACTGCACACCCGCCCACGCAGCCACAACATCAAACACTCCCAGACACTGGGTCAGAGGGAAAGGGAAGGACCAGGGAGACAGAGTATATCAGAGAGAGAGAAGAGGGAGAGAAGAGAGAGAGAAGAAGTGAGAGAAGAAGAGAGAGAAGAAGGGAGAGAAGAAGAGAGAGAAGAAGAGAGAG
>NW_025198162.1:0-1140 GCF_004010195.1 Chiloscyllium plagiosum
TGGCCAAGTGAAACTCTGAAATCGTAAAACCCATATCATGCAAACACAGCAGCTCGGTGCTAATCACACTGGCCACCATTCCGATAATAACCTGCTTTCCTGTTTTTGCAACCCAAGTGGATAACCTCACGTTTATATTGTATTTGCCCACTCAGCCAGCCTGTCCAAATCACCCTGCAGCCTCTTAGCATCCTCCCAGCACACACTGCTGCCCAGCTTAATGTCATCTGCACATTTGGAGATATTGTATTCAATTCCTTCATCCAAATTGTTAGTGTATATTGTGAACAGCCTGGGTCCTGGCACTGAACCCTGTGGTGTCCCACTGTCACTGCCTGCCACTCTGAACAGGACCTGTTTATTCCACCTTTCTGCTTCCTGCCTGCTCGTCCAAATTGGTAGTGTATATTGTGAACAGCTGGGGTCCTGGCACTGAACCCTGTGGTGTCCCACTGTCACTACCTGCCACTCTGAACAGGGACCTGTTTATTCCACCTTTCTGCTTCCTGCCTGCCAACCAATTCCCTATCCATGTCAATACGTTCCCTCCAATACAGTGAGCTTTAAATGTCCTGACTGACTAGATTCCACACAGGAGATTAAAGGCCTTTTGAAAGTCCTGATACACAACCTCTACTGTTTCACCGTTGTCTACTCTCCTGGTCACATCCTCAGAGTTCCAGAAGATTTGTCTATCATTATTTCCTTCTAGTGAATCCATGCTGACTTGGACTAATTCTGGCACTGCTTTCCAAATGTCCAGCTATTACATCCTTAATAATTGACTCCAGCATTTTCCCCACCACAGAGATCAGGCTAACCAGCCAATAATTCCCTATTTTCTCTCTTTTTTTGACACAAGGTTACATTAGTAAACAAGGTAAAAACAATGACTGCAGATGCTGGAAACCAGATTCTGGATTAGTGGTGCTGGAAGAGCACAGCTGTTCAGGCAGTATACATTAGTAACCTTTGGTCCATGGGAACTCTTCCAGAGTCTACAGAATGTTGGAAAATAATCACTAATGAGTCTGCATGCAGAGGGTGGTATGTGTATGGAATGAGCTACCAGAGGAAGAGGTGGAGGCTAGTAAATTGCAACATTTTAAAAAGGCATCTGGCTGGGTACATGTGTATGAA
>NW_025198162.1:1556-3449 GCF_004010195.1 Chiloscyllium plagiosum
TCACCATCATGGTTGATCCAACTCAATAGCCTAACCCTGCTTTCTCCCCACAGCCTTTGATCCCATTTGCCCCAAGTGCTACATCTTGCCGCCTCCTTCTATACATTGATAGTTTTGACATCAACTACTTCCTGTAGTCATAAATGCCACAGGCTCCCCGATTTTTGGGTGAAGAAATATCTCATCTCCATCCTAAATGGTCCACCCCAAATCCTCAGACTGTGACCCCTAGTTCAGGACACACCCATCCTCCCTGCATCCACCCTGTCTAGTCCTGTTAGAATTTTAAGTCGCAGATCTCCCCTCATCCATCTCAGCTCAAGTGAATCTCAGCTCAGCTCCTCACACTTCAGTCCCACCTTCCCTGGAACCAGCCTGGGAAACCCTCACTGTTCTCCCGTGAGAGCAAGAACATCCTTCCTCAGAAAAGGAGACCAAACCTGCCCAACATATTCTCGGTGTGGCCTCACCAAGGCCCTGTATAACTGCCACACATCCCTGCTCCTGTACTCAAAGCCTCCCATAATGAAGGCCAACATCCCATTTCCCTCCTTTCCCACCTGCTGCACCTGTATGCTTACCTTCAGCGACTGGTGCACAGACACCCAGGTCCCACTGTACACTCCTCCCCTCTCCCAATGTACCCCATTCAGGTAGCAATCTGCTGCCTTGGGTTTGCTTCCAAAGTGAATAACCTCATGTTCAGAGACACTGGGAAAAGTGGTGTCTCAACCAGCAGGTTGAATAGCTGGGGTCAGAGCACCGATTCCTGGGGCACCCCACTAGTTACTGCCTGTCCATTTGGAAAGGACCCATGTAATTTCTCCTGTGTTTTCCCCTCTGCCAACCAGTTTCCTATCCATTCCCAGAGACTTTCCCTAATCCCATGTCTTTTAATTTTACACAATAATCTCTTCTGCAACACGTTTTTTGAGAATCCAAATGTACCACATCGACTGGCTCCCTCTTGTCAACTCTCCTAGTTACATCTTCATACAATTCCAACAGCTTTGTGTATCCTGGTGGCTGCTTTTCTGTCAGTCTCTCCGATGTAGCGTTTGTTGCAATCCTTGCATAGTATTTTGTAAACGACATGCCTTTTGCTGGGTGTTTGTATAGGGTCCTTTTAGGCTCATCGGCCACTATTGCAGTGTGCTGGTAGGTTTGTAGGTTACCATGATGCCAAGGGGGTCAGAGTCGTCTGATAGTCATTTCTGACATGTCTTTGATGTAAGGTAGTGTGGCTAGAGTTCGAACAGGAAATGACATCACCACAAACCCCTGGAACCCCATCCAGGACAAACCGAAATAGAAAGCAGGAGACAACAGCTTCCCTTCACTTGGAGATCGCCACTGATGACGTTACAAGCCAGGTAATGAAACGTCTGGATATCAAACCTCCAGCTCAGCGAGCAAACCTACACCCTAAAGGTAGTGTGGCTCGAGTCTCTGGGTGTGTTGTGTAGTCTTGTTTGGGTTTGTTGTTTAGGATTTGGCGGACTGTGCTTATCCAGTACCTGTTCCTGAATGTGCTATCAAGTCATTTGTCTTCTGCTGCTGATAGGTGCAGGCTGCTGCAGTGTGTTGTGGTCTGTTTAAACGTCCTGCTGCAGCTCTGTTTGTGGGTGTAGGGATGATTGCTCGTGTAGTTGAGGATCTGGTCTGTGTGTTGCTTTCCTGTAGATGCTGGTCTGCAGTTCTCCAATAACAATTTGTTCCACTGGGACATCTCTGAAGGGGAGTCTGTTGTTGTTCAGACAACAATTGATCAATTCATCACCAAATTTAATTATTTGGCAGCTGTTGCAGCAGTTTGGAACGTGAGCAGTGACTCTGGCCTGTGGAGGTAGTCACTTGGCTCCTAAATTGTCAACTGAATTTTAAGCTGCCATG
>NW_025198162.1:4090-5450 GCF_004010195.1 Chiloscyllium plagiosum
TTTATCTTAGCCTGCTGGACAAACTTTCCTCATTCCTGAAGAAGGGCTTGTGCCCGAAACATCGATTCTCCTGTTCCTTGGATGCTGCCTGACCTGCTGCGCTTTTCCAGCAACACATTTTCAGCTCTGATCTCCAGCAGCTGCAGTCCTCACTTTCTCCTCACAGTATGTGTAGAGACCACTCATCAAATTCTCGCTTTACTCCTGAGATCCACAGGTCAAAGGGAACTGACTGGGGCCCCAGCTGTGTTGTCCCTGTCCTGGGTTGTCTGAGAGTGTTTCGGGTGTGTCTGCTTGTTCTGTGGTTACTGAGGGCTTGCCTTGTTAATTCCAGGTGTCCCATCTGGCCGGGTTTGGTCAGCGCTGAAGTGTCTGTTTACTTTGTGGTCAGTGATTACACGCTCGATTCCCCTTTTCTGCTGAACCGGTCACTCACTCACTGTCTGGGTGTTCTGTTAGTTCTGGTGTTTTTTCCTCAAAACCAAAAATATAGAACTTACAAATCGACCCAAGACATCCAGGACTCCATGGGGGTACGGGCCTCCACCCTCAGCGAGGAGGTGCCAGCTGTGGGAGCAGGGCAAACCCAACCACATGGTGAGACCGGCCCGGGGCCAAAAATGAACAGGAGGACCCTGAAAAGGCCTGGTCAATATTTAAACTACAAGGTGGTAAGAGATGGTCTTGTTCCCCCCGGGTAACCAGCAGACCCCCGTGCTAAAAGACACAGGGGACAGCAAGTACGTTCTCCCCTTCACAAGGGACCTTTACTCCTGGTCCCAAGGGCTCCTTCAAGATTGACAAAATTGATTACTGGACACAGCCATTACGGGGATCCCTCATGGGACACTGTCTACATGTCTTGCAAAATTTCGGGACATTGCCAAACCCCACCAGCCCCCTAAAGTTAATGGCCGCAGCAATAAAACCCCGACTGCAGAGACCCCTACGCCCCACAACACCCTAAACTTCCCGTACCAGCCCCAGGGGTAGACTCGCTGCTGAATGAAGTGGCTGCCTTTGTTATTCCCATCCCCCAGCCCACAGCAGCCACTAAGCAGCCTGACTCACTACCGCTACCCAACCCAGATAATAACCCCAGGGTCACACGCAGCACAGCTGCTGCCCTGAGAAACCAGGGCACTGAATACCAACTTCCTCTTATTATGATTGGATCTACTCCCCTTGATACACCCTGGACCCACACAGAGGTCCGGGTCATGTTGCAAGATGCCCCAGACTCATTGAAAAGACCCCTCGCATTTTATAATTGGCTGCTAAAAATTTCCACCATTTACAACTGTTTGCCCCAGGATGTGCAGACCCTGTTACAACTCACCTTTGGTACCCACTGGGTGAC
>NW_025198163.1:0-5451 GCF_004010195.1 Chiloscyllium plagiosum
TTAAAGAGCAACAGAGGATAACTAAAAAGGCAATACGTAGAGGAAAAAGTGAGGTACAAAGGCAAACTGGCCAAAAATATAAAGGAGGATGGTAAAAGCTTTATTTAGGTATTTGAAAAAAAAATGGTTAAGACTAAAATTGGGCCCTTGAAGACAGAAATGGGTAAATTTATTATGGGGAACAAGGAAATGGCAGAAGAGTTGAATAGATACTTTGGACCTGTCTTCACTGGGGAAGACACAAGCAATCTCCCAGATGTAATACATGAAACATAGAAAATAGAAAAGTACAGCACAGAACAGCCCTTTGGCCCACGATGTTGTGCTGAGGTTTAATCCGAATGTAAAATATAATAACTTAACCTACACACCCCTCAACTCACTGTTATCCATGTGCATGTCCAGCAGTCACTTCAATGTCCCTAATGATTCTGCTTCCACCACCACCACTGGCAATGCACTCGATGCATTCACAACTCTCCGTGTAAAGAACCTACCTCTGACATCTCCTTTATACCTTCCTCCTAATATCTTAAAAATATGACCCCCTTGTACCAGTCAATCCTGCCCTGGGGAAAAGTATCTGGCTATTGACTCTACCTTTTCCTCTCATTATCTTGTATACCTCGATCAGGTCTCCTCTCTTCCTCCTTCACTCCAGAGAGAAAAGTCTGAGCTTATTCAACCTTTCTTCATAATGCAAGACCTCCAGTCCAGGCAACATCCTGGCAGCAACCTCTGCAAAGCCTCTGTATCTTTCCTATAGTAGGGCAACCAGAACTGGACACAATATTCCAAGTGTGGTCTCACAAGGGACTTGGAGAGCTGTAGCAAAACCTCACGGAGATTAGTGAGCAAAATAAAGCAAATAGTATTGGGGGAAAAATACTGACTTGGATTGAAAATTGGCTGGCTGACAGGAAGCAAAGAGTAGTGTTAAACTGGTCTCTTTCAGAATGGCAGACAGTGACCAGTGGGATACCACAAGGTTCGGTGCTGGGACCACAGCTGTTTACAATATACATTAATGATATAGATGAAGCATTAAAAGTAATATTAGCAAATTTGCTGATGATACAAAGCTGGGTGGCAGGGTGAAATGTGAGGAGGATGTTAGGAGATTACAGGGTGACCTGGACAGGCTAGGTGAGTGGACGGATGCATGGCAGATGCAGTTTAATGTGGATAAATGTGTGGTTATCCATTTTGATGGCAAGAACAAGAAGGCAGATTACTATCTAAATGGAGTCAAGTTAGGCAAAGGGGAAGTACAATGAGATCTAGGTGTTCTTGTGCATCAGTCAATGAAAGCAAGCATGCAGGTACAGCAGGCAATGAAGAAAGCTAATGGCCTTCATATCAAGAGGAATTGAGTATAGGAGCAAAGAGGTCCTTCTGCAGCTGTACAGAGCCCTGGTGAGACTGCACCTGGAGTATTGTGTGCAGTTTTGGTCTCCAAATTTGATAAACAACATTCTGGCTATTGAGGGATGCAGCGTAGGTTCACAGGGTCAATGCCTGGAATGATGGGACTATCATATGTTGAAAGATTGGAGCGCATGGGCTTGTATACACTTGGGTTTAGAAGGATGAGAGGGGATCTGATTGAGACATATAAGATTATTAAAGGATTGGGCACTCTGGAGGCAGGAAGCATGTTTCCGCTGATGTTGAGTCCAGAACCAGAGGACACAGCTTAAAAATAAGGGGTGGGCCATTTAGAACAGAGTTGAGGAGAAACTTCTTCACCCAGAGAGTGGTGGGTGTATGGAATACTCTGCCCCAAAAGGCAGTGGAGGCCAAGTCTCTGGATACTTTAAAGAAAGAGATGGGTAGAGCTCTTAAAGATAGTGGAATCAAGGGTTATGGGGATAAGGTAGGAACAGGATACTGATTGTGTTTGATCAGCCATGATCATAATGAATGGTGGTGCTGGCTCGAAGGGCCGAATGGCCTACTCCTGGATCTATTGTCTATTGTCTCTTTATACTCTACCTCTTCCAGACATACTCTCACTCATTCAGTCTGTCGACCTGGTTCCTGAGTAGCCAAGCCTAAGTCACTTTTACCGTACCTCAGCCCCTCTGACAGACCTTAGTCCCACTCTCACTGTCGTCAGTACTGCCCTACCCCAACTGTCCTGCATGGGCAGCCATCCCAGTCTCTGCCCTGACTGTTCAGTGTGTGCCAACATCCCAGTCTCTGCCCTGTCTGTCCTCCATCCCACTGACAAGAGGAGTTACAGACTTAGTGTTACTAAAGTCTACTGCACACAAAAAGATACTTCAGCTCATCACATCTGCACCAGTCAAAAACAATCACTTAACCATTGTCATCCAATTTTCTGGCTCTTTGCCCGTGGTTTGTCAGCTTTGTGCTCATCTAAATGCTTCTTAAATTTTGAGGTTTCAGAAAACAACCAGATTTACAGATAGTGAGTTCCAGATTTCCATCACTGTCTGGGTGTAAAAGTTTTTCCTTACATCTCCTCTAAAGTTTCTGCTCCTTTCCTTTTAATCTATGGCTGTGATCAATAATCTGTCCACAAAGGAGAAAAGTTCATTTCTTTTCTTCTCTGTCTATACCTGTCAATCTTTACATTTCAATGTCTTCTCAGTCCCCTTGACTCCATGGAAAACAATCCTAGTCTATCCAATCTCTCTTCATAACTAAAACTCTCCAGGCCAGGCAACATCCTGGTAAATCTACTCTACACCCTCTCCAGTGCTATTGCATCCCTCCTATAATGTGGATTTCAGACTGCAAACACCAGTCTAGGTGCAATCTAACCAATGTTTTATGCACTTGCAGCATTTTAGTTAGTCTGCAGGATATGGGACTTAAAAGTGACTGCACTACAAAAAGTAACCCTTTAACTGTAAAACCATTTAAGGGCACCAAAATGTTGATACTGCAGAGGAGTACTTTCCTCCTTTATTTTATGTGCAGATATAGACTGCGATGCCACAGCTCACCAGCACTGTGTATTAAAAGATATACCTGTTTGTTTATAGCATTCTGTGGAGAGAATTTGTGAAATAATTCAAGTGGTTTTGATAATTCATGTAATGGTTATGTCACAAACAAAATAGGGGGGTATTCATTGCAAACAACAATCTTTTTCTTTTTCAGATGGACAGTAGATGTGAGAAGTGTATAACTAACATGGAATTTATTGCCAAGAAGGTGAAGGAAAGCTCTGGAGAGGTACCACTGAATATTCTTTGCAGTCAGCTTGGGCCGAAGTTCATTTACAGGGCTTTTGCAGTATATGGCAAGGATTGGTGTCAGGTCCACTGCCTTTATTGGTTTGAATGTGAACATATAGGTAGTAAGTTTCTTTTGAATCTAGAGAACTGTTTAAGTTTTCAAGGATTGTTATCATGCTGCCAATCCAAACTGTAGGAGTTTTAATTGTTTTTTACTTTACTCCCATCTTTCAAAGCAGCTTGATTCTGGTCAAGGCATTCCCCCTGAGAAATTAAATGAGAGAATGGCAGTTATCATCTTGGGGAAACTGGACGCCTCCTAGCAGAGCGCTTTAGGGAACATCTCCGGGACACCCGCACCAATCAACCACACCGCCCTGTGGCCCAACATTTCAACACCCCCTCCCACTCTGCCGAGGACATGGAGATCCTGGGCCTCCTTCACCACTGCTCCCTCACCACCAGACGCCTGGAGGAAGAACACCTCATCTTCCACCTCGGAACATTTCAACCCCAGGGCATCAATGTGGACTTCAACAGTTTCCTCATTTCCCCTTCCCCCACCTCACCCTAGTTCCAAACTTCCAGCTCAGCACTGTCCCTATGACTTGTCCTACCTGCCCATCTTCTTTTCCACCCATCCACTCCACCCTTCCCCTGCCCCCCGACCTATCATCCTTCATCCCCTCCCCCAATCACCTATTGTACTCTATGCTACTTTGTCCCCACCCCCACTTTCCTCTAGCTTATCTCTCCACACTTCAGGCTCTCTGCCTTTATTTCTGATGAAGGGCTTTTGCCCGAAATGTCGATTTTACTGCTCCTTCGATGCTGCCTGAACTGCTGTGGTCTTCCAGCACCACTAATCCAGAGTCTGGTTTCCAGCATCTGCAGTCATTGTTTTTACCTAGTTATCATCTTTTGTTGAGCTAAACATGCGCAGTGTTTGTAAAAGTGGATTCTTTCTTGATTATGTGTTTTATTGAGATACGTCGCTTGATTAATGTAAGCCATAACTATTAATTTAACCTGGAGCAGTGTTTTGTAGAGGAATAAGACGGTGTTATTTTCTGGGTCTGTAGATTGTGAAGGAGCAAAAATGGCCTTTATTCTCTTTATTCATCTTTTTTCTCTTCTTGTCAGATGTGGGAGTTTAGGGAGAGTTTACGGGTTACTGAGGATTATATCTGCAATAAATGCTGTTGGTTGAAAATCCTATCAGATCGAATGGATCGGTTGGAAAGACAGTTAGAGGCAATGAGGAATTTACAAGAGCAAGGGGGTCTGACGGATGACAGTAAAAGGAAGGGGAAAAGTCACAGATACAGTCACATAGATGGGTTAACTCTAGGAAAGGTAAGAGAGATAGGCAGCTAGTGCAGGAGTCTTCTCTGGCTATCCTATTTCAAACAACTATGCTGTTTTGGAAAATGTAGGGTGTGATGGATTGTCAGGGGAACGTAGCATGAACAGCCAAGTTTCTGGTATTGAGACTAGCCCTAATGCAATGAGGGGTATGTCGAGTTCCAAGAGATTAATTGTGTTAGGAGACTCTCTAGTCCGAGGTACAGATGTTTCTGTGGCCAGCAGCGAAAAATCAAAACGGTGTGTTGCTTACCGGGTGTCAGGATCAAGGATATCTCAGAGAGTGTGCAGAATCTTCACAAGGGGGAGAGGGGCCAGCAAGAGGTCATTGTCCACATTGGAACCAACGACATAGAAAGGGAAAAGGTTGAGATTCTAAAGGGAGATTACAGAGAGTTAGGCAGAATTTTAAAAGGGAGGTCCTCGAGAGTAGTAATATCTGGATTACTCCCAGTGTTACGAGCTAGTGAGGATGGAATAGGAGGACAGATCAGATGAATGCGTGGCTGAGGAGCTGGTGTATGGGAGAAGGATTCACATTTTTTGGATCATTGGAATCTCTTCTGGGGTAGAAGTGACTTGTATAAGAAGGACAGATTGCATCTGAATTGGAAGGGGACTAATATACTGGCAGGGAAATTTGCTAGAGCTGCTTAGGAGGATTTAAACTAGTAAGGTCGGGTGGGGGTGGGACTTTTGTGTTGTTGGGACCCAGGGAGATAGTGAGGAAAGAGATCAATCTGAGACGGGTACAGTTCAGAAAAGAAATGAGTCAAACATTCAGGGGAGGCAGGGACAAAGCAGAGACCAAGGTAGGACTGATAAATTTAACTGGATTCATTTTAATGCAAGAGGCCTAACAGGGAAGGCAGATGAA